>NW_004949125.1:1375488-1416508 GCF_000317375.1 Microtus ochrogaster | reverse complement strand
ACACAGGTTCATGCACACACGCATACATCACACAGGCTCATGCATACATACATATAACATACAGGTTTGTGCACACACACATACATCATACAGGCTTATGCATATATATATGTGTGTATATATATATATCATACACCTGAAAATCATTTAAAGGGAACATAAATATATAGCACAATCAAAACCATAAGTATATACAACACTTAGAACACACATGGGTATACATTGGACACCAAGGAAAGAAACAGATCCAAGAAGATTGCTAACAATAATTATAGGCTTTAGAACATCTTAGGTTACTTTTTCTTGATGTATTCTCATATGTCCTAAATTATGTATCATAGAGTTTTAGAAACAGGAAGAATTTTTAAGAAGAAAAATACGGAAATACAGCATTGTTTTGAGTATCTGAACAGAAATGAGAATACAATAATATTATTTATGTAATTATTCATTTAATGTCTGTTCTCAATTCAATTATAAGTTAAATGAGAGTAAGAACCATGTCCACCCTGCTCTCACTTATCTCTTGAATACCTGGCACAGTAAACAAACTTAATAAATATGGATGAGTGGATGAATAATTAAAAAAATGAAGAGAGCCACAGGGAGGCAAGGTTTTGGTCGATACGTCGGGGAAAGGAGCCCAAAGAGTTCAAGAACGACCGCCCCGCCTCCTTTTACTTCCACTTCGCCTTTTTCTAGACTTCCCCTTTTCTCTTTTACTCTTCTAAGATATTTAGTCTTAAGAGAACAAAAATTTTATTTTTCATCTTTTAAAATTTTTGGTGCATACATATGGCCTGAATGTGTGCGTGCTTGAATGTTTGCGAGCATAGTTGGATTAGCTAGCCAGCTTCCCCTGAGGATCCCATCCCTGCCTCTGGAGTGAGGGGACTACAGGAGGCGATCATGTCAACCTTGTGGGATGCTGGTCCACACGCTGGTGCAGCGTGTGCTTTATCCACTGAGCCCTCTCCTCATTCCTCGCTAGCCACTCAAACACACCACCACTGCCTGTCACAGTCCCTGCCTATAAGACATATTTAATTCATGCTGTATATGTGGGAGCGGAGAGAAAAGATGGAAAATGGAGGGGAAAACAAAGTCATGGTAAATTCACCAGAGTAAGGAGCCCCTAAACTATGAACAAGAGGACCGATAGCTAGTCACAGCCTGTTCCAAGTCCTCGTGGGGAAGCAAGGCACACAGGGGACACTGGGTACGGCTGTCAGTGTCATCATGTATTGCCCAAACTGAAGGCTCCACTGCTTGATTTGACCAAAATTAGTCCTTTGAGGGACCTCCCCTCTGAGAACATGGTAGTCTCCCCTCTTCTCACCTAGTGGCATCTTCACACTGCTTTGTGAAAACCCTAACACCCAAGAAGAAAAATTGAGTCATTTTTGGTGCCACACATCTGAAATTCAGATATCTCTAGCTGCTTTTCATATATATTTGAACGTATTCATGTTGAAAATGATTTGGAGGTGTGGCACACTGGTGCAATTGCCTGAAAGGAAGCAGGAATCAGTAAGCTTGGTGATGAATGATGAGAGACGTGATTCTACCAAGCTGAAGAAACTTTCCTTCAAATACTGTTTCTTATAGAACAAAATCGTCGGAAGAGAGCAGACACATGATGCTTTCTGATAGACCACAGCGCCCAATACCAGTCAGTGAGGTCCTCAAAGTCCAGACAGAAATGGACAGCTTTCTTCCTTTTTCACTTTGAGACAGGGTGTCACGCATCCCACATTGGCCTCAAACTCCCCACAGAGCAGAAGACAACCCTGAACTTCTGATCCTTCTCAGTTTTGTAATTTTAAGCATACATCACCATACCTGGTTTAATGCAGAGCTGGGTGGGGCTGCAGCCCAGGGCCTCCACACGCTAGGCAAACACTCTGCCAACTGAGCCACATCTCCAGCTCCCAGACTATTTTACTTCTGAAGGGTTTGAGATGATCTATTATAAAATGGGTTATACAGATGCAAAGAAGAACTTTGGGGGTGGTTAAAAGTATGTATATGTGTGTGCAAGGTACCTGAAGATGCCAGAGGTCCCTAGTTCCCCCAAAGCTTGAGTTAAGGTGGTTCTTAGCCACCCAGTAAAAGCTCCGCAAGAGTAGTTAGTACACACTCTTAGCTGCTGAGCCACTTCTCGAGCCCACAAAGCATTTCCTTTAAAATTTTTGGCAAGTCTCATGGTTTTGAGTAATAGCAATTTTATTTTGATCTCATAATGGAGAGTATAATTAACTTAAAAACATGTTGCAAGCCCCCTGGGAGCAATAAGCCACATGACTATTTCACAGAACTGTCTATGGAGAACCACAGCTGAAGGGACGGGGTGTCCATTTAAATTACTCCGGGTTAAAGCAATGGGGATCTGTCAGAGCAGAACCCCAGTTTCACTCTCTGAATGAGATGGGCCATGGCACATTTTCCTGGTGATTTATCTGCGGAAGTTATATCCTGATCTTATAATTCAAAATTGGTGGAGCTGCTTGATGCGTGATTTATTTGGTTTCTCTTTATCCTAAATGCCAGCAAAAAGGATATGCTATCCATGGGTCTTACTTTTTCATTTACTACATGAAAAATCCGAAAGAGAAGTAATATGATTATAAAAAGATAAGCCCTGTCACTGTCACTGAACATTAACAATAAGCCTCAAGTGAATTATATTCTTGGGGAAAATAGGATTTTTCTCATGACCCTGGAAGGGAAAAAATGTATATATTTACAATAAAAAAGACTGATACTATGTGATACTCAAGACATCAATAAATAACGTTATTTAGTTCTAGATTCATGGTGTCATGTGGAAGTTCAGCCAGCTAGCGCTAGGAATAACATCAAAGCCATTACTAGGAGCATGGAGTTTTGCATCCATAACCAGGCTGTCTCTCCCAGCTGCCATTTCAATTATATTTCAGACATTTTGATCTTCTCTCCCTTGTAAACTATAAGCCTTGCCTAAGAGCAAAGAAGCTGCTGGGTGATTCCACAAGACAACATTCTAAGAACCTGATGAATATATCTGTAATATATAAGGACCTGATGAATATATCTGTTAAATATACATATATATATACA
Source organism: Microtus ochrogaster (assembly GCF_000317375.1). NCBI lineage: Eukaryota > Metazoa > Chordata > Mammalia > Rodentia > Cricetidae > Microtus > Microtus ochrogaster. The sequence continues at coordinate 1,413,409 of NW_004949125.1, read as the reverse complement.
TACATACACACACATATATATAAGTACATGTATATATAATTAGTGGACATGTTTTGTAGCTTAACAGCTCAGACACAAAACATTCATTTCCTCACTGAGGATCAAAACAACGATTGGAAATGTTTTTGTTTGCAATTGGAACACATGTTCTAGCTGTCAAAACATGTCCAAATAAAGCATTGTTTCTATAAAAAGGTATTTAGTTTGGAAAATACATGCCTGTGTAGACACAGACGTAGAGGAATTTAGAATTTTATATTAGCTCATCAGAAAGGAGAGATAATAACTTCCAATTACTTGCTTATTCTGCAGAAGAAACTGGGCAAAAAGCTTCATATTTATCATCTAATTCAAAGCCCATTATTATTAAAGTGAGAAACAGGAAATCTGAGGCCTAAAGAAATTAAGCAATTTGCTCAAAATTTCACAGATAGTGAAGGGCTATGATGGTTGGACTCCATTCAGTCAGGGGCAATAATAACAAACATATATTAAAGCTTGATTAAAAAATATTCTCATACAACAACAAACTAGAAGTGTGAGCTCAGAGCCAGGGCAACAGTGTGAGTATATCTGTGAAGAATCTCCCCCTTCTGACTTCTTCAGAACTCCACTCAGGCTGCTCCCATGCTCATTTCTATGTAACTCCTCCATAAGAAACACACTGGAAACATCAGGCCATACTGAGCTGTCAAAAGGAGACAGCAGCGGACAGATTTTGCTACAAGTAGCTGGGAGAAGCAGGCTAATGACTCACTATAGCTGCAAGAGAAGCAGGGACACTGAAGGAATGGTTCCTACTCTCTTTAGAAAAGGGTTTGACAGAGATGGCTCAGAGGTTAAGAGCACTGTCTGCTCTTCCGGAGGTCCTGAGTTCAATTCCCAGCAACCACATGGTGGCTCCAAAACCATCTGTAAAGAGATCTGGTGCCCTCCTCTGGTGTGTGGAGGCAGAAAGTTGTATACATAATAAATAAATTTTAAAAAAAAAGAAAAGGGTTTGACAATACATTTTGTGCAATAAATAGTGAGAGTGTGTGGCTCACATGGTCTCTGTCACAGCTACTCACTTCTGTCCACAGAACTGGAAAGCAAAGTGAGTGGCTATGTTCCAATAAAACTTTATTTGGAGAAACACAAAATGGGTTGAAAGTAGGAACACAGGTTAATTTGCCCCTCAGCAATTACTGGCTGACCTCAGAGTAATCATGGCTCAGCACTTGGGGTGAGTGGAGTCAGTAGTACTGTTTGGAACAAAATGACGGTGTTGTAGGAAGGAAGGGGGAGGGCTCTGGCTCATTCATTAGTAGTATGCACCTCAGAAATGAGGCAGACTCAGGATTCGAACTGAATGACACCTCAGTCTATGAATGCTGCCCCTGTGCCATCTCTATTAAAGAAGATCACCTTTCTATCTAAGGAGATGGAAATTAGAAGATTCCATGTGAGAACACCACAGTCTAAAATGCTAAAGGTTTTCCAGAGATCCCACTGCCAGAGAGCAACGAAGATGAAATGTCTTTGGTTCTTTGCTTTGCTACCGCTGTAACCATTTATGTAGAAGCAGTGAAGCTGGCATCTGCAGAGCATGTCTGAATGGTTTTGTTCCTCGCCCCATTTATTCTTTGCAATCACATCTATGACTTCTTAGCACTTATACTACATTAAAGAACTCAATTCCTAAAGAGTAGCTAATATGCCAACAATCATACAAACATGAAAGGTAGTATTGAGATATGAACCCATGACTGATGCCCAAGCTTGGGCTCTGAAGTCACTAGCCTGCAATGACCTTCTAGTTCTGGGACCTTAATACTCCTTGGGGGCAAAGGAAATATCTAACACTCCATTGGGACATTCAGAAGGTCTCCCATTAAACAGTATTAATACATTTAATTTTGTACACACAGGACCTAAATAGGAGTCAAGAATTGGGCAAAAGCTGGGCTGTGCCTGCCCTGAGTATCTATTATCTCGAAGCTCTAAAGACTGGCTACCCTCAGCACAGGCAAAAATAGATTCTGGAGGAGTTTCCTTTCTGAAAAGTTAAAGCCTCTGAGAGTAAAACCTTTTCTGAGGATGTCTGGAGACCACCCATTCCTCCTCTCATCCCCTTTCTCCCAGCTCTTAACTGCAAGTTCACAGGAAGTTACAAGAAATAACACAGACCATCAATGATTCCTATAGCTCACACCCTATGATGGTAATAGCTCGTGGAACCACCAGAGGGTAATGATGCCACGACACTGCAGCTGACACAGTTGATGTGCAGAGCAGACCCAGGCCACAAGCAGCCTTTCTGGGACCCAGACCTCTCACCCCTCCCAACCTCACTCTTACCTGTTTGCTCCTCTGCTGACTTTGCCATCCTAACAACAACAACAGCAACAACAACAACAACAACATGAATGGAACTGTGCAGCACGTGGCCTTCTGGAACTGAATCTGTTGTCACTATGGCTCCTTGGAGACTCACCCCAGCCCAATGCACTTATTCTTTTGGTCACAGTGCAGTATTCCACATTGCAGGGGAGACTGATTGCCAGCTAGCGAGCTGACAGACATTTTACATGTTTTTAGTTTGTAGCTATTAGTAATTCAATTGCTATGAGCATGTGGGTACATATTTTTGTGTGAGCATAATTTTTCATTTCTTTGTGTTCTTTTAGGCTGCCTCAACACTCTTTTTACACCCTGAAGTGATACTATCAAGATCGCTGCTTTTGTTGTCCTTCTATTTTGAGGTAGGATCTTATGTGTCCCAGGTTGGTCAAGAGTTCACTGCACAACTGAAGATGACCTTGAACTTCTGCTGAGGGGGTTGGGATTTCAGGTATGCACCACCATGTCCAATTTTATGGAGTGCTGGAGGTCAAACCCACTTTGTGCGTGAGCTTTCTTGGCTCACTATGCTGGTTTGAATGAGAACAGCCCCGATAGGCTCATATGCTTCAGCATTTACTTGGTCCCAGTTGGTGGAATCGTTTGGGAAGTATGATGAGGTATGGCCTTTGTTGGCCGGGGTGTATCATTGGGGGCGGGCACTGCAGCTTCCAAGGGCCATGGCATTGCCAGTTAGCTCTGTCTCTGCCTCATGGTTGTGTCTCAAGATGTGAGCTCTCAGCTATGGCTCCACTGCCATGTCTGCCTGTCTGTGACCATGCTCCCTACCATGACAGTCTTGGACTCTAACCCTCTGAACCATAAGCCGCAAACAAACTCTTTCCTCTATAGGTTGCCTTGGTTGTGGTGCCTTATCACAGCAGTAGAAAAGGAATTAGGGTAGCAACTGAGCCTTCACTCCACTTGCTCTCGGCTCTCACAGGTCAGAGTCAGGCATCAGACAAACAGGGACAACAGATATGCTCTAGAATCCAGTGAAAGTCTTCAACAGTCTACAGGAGAAGAAAAGTAGCTACACAACCTATACCAATCATAGGTAAATGTCCCCTTATCCTTCCCTTTACTGTCACCTGGTCCTAGGCTGCAGGCAGCCTAGCCTTCTCCTTCAAAGCTGTAAGAACAGTTGATAAGCTGGAAGGTAATTGCATATTTTGATTTATGAAAATTTATAAGACTGCTCCCCATAGGACTGTACTATTATCCATTCCCACTAGTATTATATTTATGAATGGCATGATTTTTGCTTATTTGTTTGTGTGGTTTTTGTTGTTCTGTTTTTCTAAGGTGGGGTCTTGTTATATAGGCTGGCACTGAACTCATGATCCTCTTGCCTCAACCTCCTGAGTGCTGAGGTTACAGCTGTCACAGTTCTGCCTGGCTATAGACAGTTTTATCAGACTGAGTATATTCTTGTCCACTCCAAGTTTTCCTAGAGATTTTGATACAACTAAATTTAATTTTACCATTTTTAATAAAGTAACACATTCACCAGATTTTTTTTTGCCTCTTGATATGGTTAGATATGACTTGCACAGTTTTCAAATGTTCAACAGGCCTTTGATTCCTGGACCACATTCTGTTTAATAATGCATACATACTTTTTACACATTTCATTTTTATACATTCGGTGGTATTCAGTGGAAGATGTTATATCTAGGCCTTTGAAAGAGAATGTTTTTTCTAGTGCTGCCTAACATTGATATCAAAGGACTACAATCCCCATAAATAAATTGGGAAACATTTCCTCTTCTATTTTTTGAGGGAGATAATGTTGTAAGAAATAAAATCTAATGGTTCTTTTTTCAAATAAAAGTGCCTTGACTCCAACTACAGAAAAGAAAATACTAGAAGCATACTGAGATAGCTAGCCACCCCGTCCCAAATTAGAGTAGAAACTTACTAGCAACCAACCAAGCTTGCTTAAGGACTTATAGATGCTACAAGGTCAAAAGTCTGATAATCCTTAAAATAAAAAGGATATAAGATGTAGAGTCAGACCCAGTCCTTCCTTCCTTCCTTCCTCCCTCCCTCCCTCCCTCCCTTCCTTCCTTCCTTCCTTCCTTCCTTCCTTCCTTCCTTCCTTCCTTCCTTCCTTCCTTCCTTCCTTCCTTCCTTCCTTCCTTCCTTCCTTCCTTCCTTCCTTCCTCCCTCCCTCCCTTCCTTCCTTCCTTCCTTCCTTCTGTTGTTGCTGTTTTTCAGTTTGGTTCCATTAGACCTAGAGAAGACTTTTGAATGGTTTGACTCTTTGAACTTTTCTATTAAGTTGGTGTTATGGCCACACTAATCCCTGTGCTTGTGAACGTTGGAAATAATGCATTCTCTGTTCTTTCCTGCACCTCCACTTGTAGGAAACCAGCTGCCCCTGCAGCTCTGCAAACCTCCATCTGCCTGTGGCTTCAGATGAGAGGGTTTTTCTTGTCTAGGACACACAGGTGTTGAATCAGCAACTCAGAGATTCACTGAAGTCCCAGTGCTCCTGCTGGAAGACCACTTTTTACCCAAGTGTCTCTGCGCCCTCGGTTCCCTGATGTTTAGGAAATATTAGCTGTGTGCAGAAAAACATCCAGGGCAGCGATGGCTCTGCTCTGACAGGGCTTAACGTCAGCACACACTCTTTGAATAGCTACTATGTACCAGCTACGTATACATTTCCATTCTTATGAAATGTACTAAATCTTAAGACTTCTCATACTCACGTAAAATAATTACGACAATCTATCATGGGTTATACCATGTGCCCAAATCATGAATTCCCCCCAAAAATCTCCCAGTCTGCTTCCCACTGTCTAAATAGTTTTTGTTAAGAGCCCAAAAGCATATATAATTCTTAAAGTTGAAGGGATTAAATGGCTATGTGTTTATTTAACAAGCATTAGGTTTTGCAGATTGGAAGCGGGTCTTGCTATAGCAATGAGAACACATCAGAGATCACAACAGGTAAAACAACACATGCTCACACAGCTCACTTTCAAGCACAACGCACAAGACAGTGGGTGTCACACCCACAGAGGCTGGTGCTACACTCATCTGTTCCATCGATTCGCTCAGGGCAACGTCTTGCTAAGTGATACCCTGCCTGAAAATTGTTCCTTATAAGCCCAGAGTTTGATGTCAGAGCCTCCTCTGTTGGAAGCAGATCTGGCTGGGGCGCAGTGGGAGGTACTCTGGAGCAGATAGGGTTGGGGGGAAGAGTTCTGAAGACAGGAAAGAGAGCACAGGGCAGCGGTGCTGGGGTCCAGCTTCCCAGCATATGGAGGCTCTACATGCTTCCGTGGTAGACAAATGAATGGCGACCTGGGACAGCATAGTTCATACTCATGCCTCGGTGGAAACAGTGCCATTGGCTCTGTTCCAAATCCCAGGACAACTGCGTGTGGTTTATGACAGCTTCATTGAAGAGAGGCTTGTCCCCTCTGGAAATGTTAATTTATAAATCACAGAAATTGCTACTTTCATTAATAGTGAGCAGCTGTGGATTTATTATTTTTTTCACATACCCAGCAAGATCAAAAGTCCAAGCTTGTATTTTGACTGTGATGTGGAATAAACCCTGGGGTAGGATCTTGTTTCCTCAGCCTTGATGAACTTAGCCTTCAAATGGGTGTGACAACATCTCCCTTGCCTAGTCCCTCATAGAACTGTAATGAAAGGTTAGCAATATCTATAAACACTGATACATAAGGCTGGTTTATTTTGCATATTTGTGTATATATATGCATGTGAGTAAGCCCATGTGTATGTGGGTATGCACGCGTGCTTATACAGGCTAGAGACGGACATCAAGTGTCTGTCTCAATTATTTTTTTCATTTTATTTATGAATCAAGGTCTTCAGCTGAACCCAGAACTTGCAATTCACTGAGTCTAACAGGCCAGCTTGCTCTGGGTATTTCCTGCTTCTCCATCCTGAGTTCCAGGATTCTAGAAGACTGCCACACCTGTCCAAGGGTCCTGAGGCTCTGAACTCTGTTCCCCAGGCTTCGACTCCAAGGACCTTTCTCCACCGAACCATCTCTCCAGCCACGTGTAAGCTTTAGTACAATGGACACCATAGGTGCTCTGACAGTGAGAGGTTTGATATTTACTAATCAATGGCTCCCACAGGCTTGATGGTATTTAGAACCTGCTTTTATTTGGTCTACTGTTCACTGCATGGACATTCATAAGGGGCTAGAGGCTCGAGGATTGGAGTCCAAAGTTATCCTCAACTACATGGTGATATCACAGTTAGCCTGAGCTACATAGGACCCTGTCTAATAAGAAAAACAAAACCAACACAAAACAGAAAGAAAACCTCAGATATTCTTCTATGGATGAATAGTTAAGCAATCTAAGATACATCTTTACCACAGAATTCTCAGGAATAAAGAGGATTGAATTAATGATTACAGACAATACCTCACACGCATACACACACGCACACACACATGCACACACACACATGCACACACACACACAAAGAAGAACAAATTCCCAAAACATGCCAGCCCTAAAGAGTTTACCAAAAAGCACACAAACACACACACACACACACACACACACACACACACACACTTATTTGTACATGTGTATATGAGAGTTATCATTCAAAGAAGGCATTTTTGTAAGCAATATCCATGAGTTCAATTGATTAGATTGACTCTGTGCCTATAGTTTCATGGTTTCACGCTCTACTCTAGAAGGGAGGAATACAGACAGAATCAAGACATGCATGCTGTTAGTGATGGAGGACACACAGTACTCACTGCAAACAAGCACAGTGTCCTGTAGAGCATCAAGCGCCATGGAACAAGTGGATAGAATCAGAAACACAGTCACTTTTGCATAAAACTTATTTTCAATGAATCTGTGATTACATTTCTAGGTAAAATCCAATGAAGTATAAGAAGCAGAGGAAACACGTGTACAAGAGACATGTATGTGCACCAGGAGCCACAGCTATCCTTGTCGGATTGTTTATGCTGTGCTGGAGATGGAACATGGGGCTTGGTGCTTGCTGGAAAAACCCTTGACCCCCAGAACCACACCTTCACGCCATCTGGCTTGTTGTTGACTCTTCAGGAACTACACACAAACCTTCCAACTTTACCCACTATAAGTAAAGGTCCTATTGACATTTGTGCGCGTATTTTTACATATACCCAGGTCTTCATTTTCCTCAGAGAAATGCCAAGAATGAGAATGACAGATCATCTGATAATTGTGTGGTTAATTTTCTTTTAATTATGAATTGTGGTGTGTGTGTGAGTACAACCTGCAGAAATCAGTCTGTCCTTCTGCCACAGGCATTGCTGGGATTACATTCAGGTCAACAGGCTTGGTGGCACATGTCATTACCCTCCGAGACATCTTGCTGGCCTGATATGGTTTTTCAGAATAGTCGTGCCAGCTTACACCCTGACCAATAGCTTATGAGTGATTACATTTCTTTGTGTCTCAACAGTATGAAATACTGTTCTTTTTTTCTTTAATTTTAATTTTTCACTGTTCTGATAAGCAAGTCCTGGAATGTGACTGTGGTTTGATTAGCATTTTCCTAATGGTTGATGATACTGAACATATTTTGATATGTTTACTTGACATCTGCACACCTTCTTTGGTGGAATGTCTATTCACTTCTCTGCCAATTTTCTAATTGGATTTTTTTTTGTTAACTATCAAATTCTAAGAATTCTGTATAGATTCCAGACACATGCCATTGGCGGCTTGCAAGTTATGCCCTGGTCTGCAGCTTGTCTCTCCATTCTTCTCCCACATAAGCTTCCAGCTTTGATGAAATTAGTGCCCTGCTTGTTTACATTCATGGATCATGTTTCCAGCGCCGCATTTAAGACTCCCTCACTAATCTACATCCCCCAGTGTGTCCCCTAAAAAATCCTTATGCTCTCACACTGAAGCCTGGAAAATTCTTGTGCTGATTCCCCCTTCCCCATTTTTTCCATACAAGGTATAAAGCTTAGCCTTTGTTTATTTTGGACACAGAACTCTCAGGGTTCTAGCCCCCGAGCCATCTCTCCAAGTCTTTTCTTTCCACTGAAATGGTTTTTAGAAGTTGTGGGAAAATAACCACAGCAAAAAATGTACATTTTAGTGATTGAATATTGTTAAAAGTGTTCTTAATGTTCTATACCCACAACTCTCTGCCATCACACCCAGTTTATGCAGTGCTGGGGATGTATCCCGGGGCCTCCTGTATGTTAGGCAAGCACTCTACCAAATGGCCTACATCCCAGCCCCAGAAAGTTCTCACCGCCCCACATGGGGACTCTGCACCTAATAAACAGAAGCTCCCAACCCCCTCATCCCTCCTCTACTCTCTTTCTATTAAGTTGTCAATTTGCAACATCTCATATAATATAATCAAACAATGGTTGCTCTATGTCTTCACTAAGGCTTGAAGAATGTATAACATGAGGTTCCCAGACTTCTTCTCCAAGACCAAAGAAACATTTATCTACTAGACCAAAAGCAACAGGTATCTTTTGTCTGTTCAGAAGAGAGCAGCGAAGGTGAGGCTGGAATGCTAAGGGCACCTAAGCATTGCTAAGTCTTGTGGGGGCACCCTCTATGCACGCTTGTTTTTTTAGGTCTCGTGGGGGCACCCTCTATGCACGCTTGCTTTGTTCTGAGCAAAACAAACCACTCTAATATGGAAGCAACACGACCTAACTTGTGCTCCGAGGATCCTTGGCCAGGTGGGGAATAGACCATAGAAGAGCAAGCTGATGAGCTCAGACTACAGGGTGATGTAATAAACCTGGCGGAGGATAGCCATCCCTTAGTCCAACATGACAAACTAAATGGTTAGATTATGAACACATTTTGAAAGAAGAGCGAGCAGGGCTTTCTTTGCCCATGGGTGAAAAAATAGTAGCGCCAAGAATGACAGCAGGTTTTTGGACAGAACAGTTTGAAAGACAAAGTTGCTATTAAATGATAAATGAAATGTGGGTGAAGTGGGCCATGGACAGAGGTCAGGATTTCATATTTCCATCACATCTCCAACTGGCACCATCTCAGGCATAAGGTCCACAGTGGAGGCTGTGAGCCAAGCCTGAGACAGGCCTGTTTTTATTGGGTATATACATCATTAAGACCGTTCTCTTTATCCAGGGGGCTAACGGGGCACATCAAATGCCTGCTATTTCCTCTCAGGCTTGCCATGTCCTTTATCTGAGCCACCAGGATTAACCTTATTGTACTTTTTATCCAGTATGTATTGGTCTGCAAGAGCCAATTTCGTGACTCTAGTTTCTAGCAGACTCATGCCACGGAGGCAAGCTGAGGTCTGCTGTGGCACAAGTATCCATGCCATGGAACTTGGCAGGAGCTTCTAATCATGACTTTTCCTGCCAAGTGGCAATCATTAAACATTGATCAGCATATCGATGCCTTTATCACTGTCTAGAGCATAGAGCCTCTGAATCTCCATGCACCACATGTGAATGCCTGGGCAGAAAGCTTCCACTCTAATGCACCGCTCACACACTCCACAATAGATCCAGCACTGCTTCTGGGACTGCAGTCCAACCTCAGGAAGACTATAATGCCAACTTCTCATGTCTTTCTTCCTTTGCTCCCCAGAACCCCAGTTCCCCTTGTGGACACTCCTTAGCTGCCCTTTCTGGGCCTCCACTCCACTCCAGAGCTGTTAAGAACTATATTACATATCTTCATTCCCAGCACACCTCTATCATTGCTGTCACCATCCACTGCTGTTTCATCCTCAGTTTTTAGATAATAGAACTTCTGGTCCACAATTTCAACATGGACATGGAAAGTTCTTCAGTTCAGACCCTACAAACCCATCTTCACCACAAAATTACCATTCCTGTCGCTGTCTCCATTTCTTCAATGATGTTAGGGCTCTAAAAGCACTTAATATGGCTTCTATTATAAAAATAGTTTATAATCGCTTCATCAATATTGACCTTGGTGTTTATAAATTGGATTTATAAGTCTCCAACGAGGCTCATATATGTACTTTCCTCCCTGGTGTGTAAAGTACTTCTTCTTTATAATAAGGTTAGGATGCTAATAACCACAGGCACAAGGTAACAGGGATGTTAGCTAGAACAAAAGCATCATGGGACTGAGAAATTCTCTGGGAGTCCCACAGTCAAATTAAGCTAGCGAATGCATGGGGAAAGCAGAACATTCAAAATAACACAAGACAGAAACCAAAGAGTAAGATCCCAACTAAGCTTCCCACAATGGCTGCAAACCAAGCCAGTGGGCAAGTACTCCTGTGTTAATATATTTAAACCTAGTGTGTGTGTGTGTGTGTGTGTGTGTGTGTGTGTGTGTGTGTGCTTGCGCGCACGCGCACGCACACACACATGTAGACATGGAAAACACTTTAGCTATCATTCTTCAGACACTATCCACTTTGTGTTCTTCAGACCTAGTCTCTCACTGGCAGAGAGCATGTCAAATAGACTGAGCTGTCTTGCCAGAAAGGTCCAAAGATTTCCATGTCTCCACTTACCCAACACGAAAATTCAGGCATGTACTACTATGCCTGGCTTTTCAAAGCAGGCTCTGAGGAACTGAACTCAGATCCTCAAGCCTGCATGGCATACAGCAGCTGACTGTATATCCCCAGCCCACCTATTTAAATATTTGATTACAAGTTATTAGCAATTTTACTTTCTCTAATAGGAGCTGGGGGGAAAAAACTAGGAACAGACAGTATAACGAAAGGAAGGGCCAGTCAACAAACCACACGTGACTCCAGGGGAAAGACTCCTTCAGAAAGCTAGGGCTTTCGTGTTCCCTTTCTTCTCTAACGATACTGTCTAGCTCTAGGATCTTTTTACTTGGTGAATGATCCCATACTTCTCCCTTGGGATTTGCTGCTGAGCTGCTTTATTCTGGTTTTACACAACTATTCTATCAAATGCAGTCAATAACCTGTCCGGAGGATGAGAGTATTGCAGATAAAAATCAATTCCCTTTGGAATGTATTTTCTGAAAAGCCTGTGTACCAATGACATTTAGGAACCGCTGCCTTGCAAATGGGTCAGATGCTGCAAGAGGGGAAAAAAGTACTTTAGGGATGGGGTGATGACTCAGTTGGTAAAGTGTTTGCTGTACAATCGTGAGGACAGAGTTCCATTCTCCAGAACCCACGTGAGCATGGAGGAGTGAGCCTGTAACACCAGTGCCTGCGGGTAGCCACAGGAGGATCTGTGCATTAGTCTTTGGGGTAGATGGCACTGGCCAGCCAGCCTAGCCAAGTCAGTGAGGTCCAGGTTCAATGAGAGACCCTGCCAAGAAATAATACTGCTCTTGCAGAGGACCGGAGATCAGTTCTGGCATCCATATTGGGTGGCTCAGAGTTGCTGTAACTATAGCTCTAGAGGATCCAATACCTCTGGCTTTTGTGGACACTTGAATGTGCATGCACATACCACATTCCTCACAATATCCAGATAGATAAAAATAAAGAGTAAGTCCTTGAAAAACAAGGAGGGGAGTGACTGAGGAATCACAATGTCAGATTCCAGCCTCTACACGGATGGACACATATGTGTATGTGTGTACACACACGAGCACACATAAAAGCATTTTGTCAGCAAGAGCTGTTTCAAAGTTAGAGAAATTAAAAAAATAGGAAAGAGGATTATTTGGAACCCCTTGGAAGAACACTAAAAGATGCATCTAGAAAATCGTTGATTTCAAGAGTTTAGGCCCCACTCGAGAATCAGTGGGCAGCAGGAGGTCCTCACGAGAGTCTCTGCGCACCTCCCTCCCTCTGTTCTGCTCACTCTCCTCTTGTCTCCTCTGTCAAGGTGCTTATGAATGAGATTGCTCTTGGATTTACTGGGATCTGGGCTCCGTTCACCTTCCTTCTTTAGGACCTGCTGATATCTCTATTTCCACCCTTAGGATAGCATTGATTTAGATGTTCACATTGGTCTTCCTTTCAGACAGCCAGGGTACAGGAGGACATCCCAAGTTTGGGGAGTATACAAGAGCAACCTATCCTGACAGACCCACCTCAAAGGGAACATACCCGCTGACCTGCTGCGGGAGCTGTTCCAGTGATGATTCTGTTCCCCAGACATGAAGTCCCTCCTCACAGTCCTCCAGTCCTCATCCCATAATTCTTCAGGATCTGTCGCTCACAGCTGATCACAGGGTGACCTGACATTCCTCAGAAATGCCAAGAAATATGCGTGCATGAACATGGAGGCCAGGCCAACACTGAGCATTGTTTCTCAGGAACTGCCCATCTTTACCCTGCTGTTTGAGATGGGTCTCTCACTGGCTTGGGTCTTGTTTATTAGCATAGATGTGCTAAGCAGCAAGTCTCGTCTCCCCCTCTCTGTTGCTATGATTATAAACTATGCTACTACACCCAGCTTTTTTGTGTAGGTGCAGAGGATGGGAATTCAGGTCTTCATGTTCGGGTACAAGCACTACTCCAACTGAGCTATCTCTCCAGCCTAAGAAAACCCGCTGAGGATTTCAGCGTGCCATGCACCCTGAAGCATGGAGCCAGCCTGACCCTGGAGCAGCCATGACTCTTCCTTCCTCTGCAGTAGGATGTGTACATGGTTACACATCCATTGATGTAACAGGGAAGTCTGCTCAGTGGAGTCCCTCAGCGAACAAACCCGCAAACAAACCCTTCCCGATGCCACAAACATCTGAAGACATGTGACTAAGTCAATAGGGAAAGGCCCTATATAAACAATTGCTTTGGCATTTCCCAGTGGTGTTAAGATTTCATTTGCTCTTCTGAGTTTCTAGGTTTTTCACTAGGCTGTCTCCTCCAAGATTATACTTTTCCAAATAACAGCAATCACAACAGTAAAAGGGTTTGCGTAGCCAATTGCCTAGGGCAAGATAAGTTTAAGTAATATTAACCTGACTTTTGCATCTCCATTAGCCGTCTTAAGTGCAGTTTGTAGATACAGCAGTAACAGTGCGATCATACAGATGCATTCTGTGACATGAACAGGGAAGAAGGGAGGCCAGGAGAGATTTGGCGTGAGTTCATAAAGAAAGGGGCTGCATCCACTGAGGGGGAAAGTTTGTTGCTGTCTTTTGAGAATTCTAAATTAGCTCCAGGACTCTTTTTTTTTTAGAGCGAAGGGGTAAGGACTAGGATTTCTTAGCTAACAACAAGAACTTGCTTTCACTGCATCCACTCAGGGAACACAGCTTCCACAGAAACTTCAGAGTGTGTGAAGGCCAAGTTCCCCCTGACATTTGATAAGGAAACGGGAGCTGAGAGCTGACCTGGTAGCTAATGTCAGAAGCAGGATGGGCCAGGCTCTGGCTTAGTGTTTCTTCTTCTCTTTAGCAGCATCCAATGAGCAATGTCTACAGAAGAGTCCAATGTGTGGACCCATGATGAGGGAACAGAATCAGGCACTGGTCCCCGGAGAGCCAAGAGCAGGAGAAACAAACCCCAAGCAATCTGCTATACAGCAACTCATTGGAATTATAATTGTGAAAACTACAGGAATTGACACAAGAATCAATAAAATGGGGCTAGCCTGTGACCTTCAGCAGGAAGATACTTGTGAACCCCACCCAAGGCTAACCATGTCATGTTATTTTACAGGCCAGCAGTAAAGAGGATACTCAGACTAATTGCCAGGTGTGAACTGAGCTCACAGACAGGACCTGGGACTGTCCTGGGCCACCTAGCATGTGCAGTCCACATGGAGCAGAAAGGGTAAGTCACTGCTGACTTCTGGTGTCTTCTCTCTAGTCCTGTAACTTCAGACCATGTGTAGCTCAAAAAACAAAAGGAAACAAAAGAGCATCTTTCAGTGTGAAGAATCTGAGTGCCAATGGGCAGCCAGTAGATGAGTTTCTGTCATCTCCCACTGGGCATCAGCTCTCCCTGAAGGAAGGACGTATGTGGCTCAGACATGATGCACAGTCTTTGCCCTTCAGCTGGAAATATGAGAAGTATGACAAGTGTTTCCCAGACACTGAAGAATAAACTGGAAGGTCCACATATGGTGTAGGATTTTTTTAAAGTTACAGATCTGTTGGACCAGGGACAGGACAAATAAGATAGATGGATGAGATAAACAACCAATAAAGAACGAGAAACCACAAGGTATGTCCCAGAAAAATGCGAGTGGTCTGAAGTAGGATATTTTAAAAACTAGCAGAGAGAACAGTGAGGCGCTGGGATAGGAGCATGGAAGGGAGGTGCATGTGGGTGGAAGGGAGGCCAAGACACAGGGATGGAGGAACCGGCAGAGATGCACAGCCACTTTGAAAAGCAGCTGCTGGGCTGCTGGAGAATGGGCTTAGTAAGTAATGTGCTTCCTGCACAAGCCTGAGTTTGAGTGCCAGGAGCTTTGTAAAAAGCTGGGTGTGGCAGTATGCGCTTGTAATAACAACGATGGGGAGGCAGAGAAAGGCTCACTTGCCATCCAGCCAAACCAAACCAAACTGGCAAACCCCAAGCCAGTGATACCCTGCCTAAGAAAAAAAAGAAAGTGAATGGCTCCTGAGAAATGACATCCAAGGTTGACCTCAGGCCTCCACACTCACGCACACATGCACCTGCTCATATGACACACACAGACACACATACACACACACACACACTCTTTTTATAAAGCCTGGAGCATGAGGAAA
Source organism: Microtus ochrogaster (assembly GCF_000317375.1). Lineage (NCBI taxonomy): Eukaryota > Metazoa > Chordata > Mammalia > Rodentia > Cricetidae > Microtus > Microtus ochrogaster. The sequence continues at coordinate 1,398,392 of NW_004949125.1, read as the reverse complement.
AGGGTACAGAGTTCTGATCCCTAGAACTATGTAAATGCTGGGTAGGCATAGCAGCCACCTATAATTCCAGTGCTCAAGTAGGAGACAGGGTATCTCTGTGGCAAGCTGACTAACTAGTCAAGCTAAATCAGCAACTCTGGGTTCAAATGAGAGACTCTGACTCAGTATTTAGCATATAGAGAAACTGAGGAAGACAGCTGATTTCAAACTCTGGTCTCCACACACATGCCACATAAGTACATGGGCAACCCCTCCCTGACACCCACATACACCCACATATGCAAACATATATATATGTATGTATGCATGTATGTATATATACATACATGCATACATACCACACACACACACATGAAAAAAGGGAGAAAGAAAAGAGAAAAGCAGCTGCTTCCAGAAGCCCACTGGGAGAAGCTCGCTCAGCTGTGCGCGGTGCTTTCTGATGGGCTGTAACTAATATGGGTAGAGGTGTCTGTTGGGAGTGTCAGGATGGATCAGAATATGGTTTGGGGGGAAAACAATTCAAAGGATAAATTTCCAGTCTAAGAGAGAAAAATAAATTAAACTGAGCATACAGAAGAGACTTGGGTACATTGATGTACAAGTGGACAAAGAATCTCACTTCATGATGATATCAGTATAGATATTTATGAATAAATTCCAGCTCATTTAATATATAGATAGAGTAATCTTGTAAAAGCAACCTGGCTTCCTAGAGACTCTGCTACTGGGAGTCTAACTAGAAAGGAGATATGAACGTAATGGTTCCTGCAAAACGCTATCCCATACCATCAATAGGAACAGATGAAGGCCAAGAATACCAACACGGCAAACCCAGGAGGGATGCGCAGAGCTGATTCTGGGTGAAGAAGAGCTACTTTGACAACCAGCAGGTTTCGCGAGGAGTTGCGTACCCTGCTCTGAAACCACAGCTCACGGCAGATTTTCCATGAGTCCTCATGAGAACTGAAAGGACAGCCACAAAGCTAGTTAAAAAGAACCTGAGCATGATAACAAGTCTCACGCTTGTAGTCAGTATCAATAAGGAACCCGTTCAAATCAATAAGGGAAGGATAGAAACCCAACAGAGAAAATGGGCAAAAGAGGTGGTGAAGCCAGAGTGGCACAAGAGTCACAGCTGACAAAAACAAAACCATACAAAAACCAGCTGACCCACTGTGTATGGAGAAATGCTAACCAAAACAACAGTGACACGCTGGAACAGAGTTGGTAGGAGCTCTCCTGGCATTCACCAAGTCCTGGGTTCTATTCCCAGCACCGCATCAAACCAGGCACAGTGTGGTGCCACATCCCTACCATTCCAGCTAGGGAGAGAGAGAAAAGAAGACAGAGCAGAGGTTCAAGATCATCCTTGGTTACAAAGTGAGTTCAAGTCCAGCCTGGGCTACATGAGACCATGCCTCAATAAAAATAAAAGAAAACAAAATGGAACACAGTGAAAGGCCATTACACATTACACCAGATTATGAGAGAGAGAGCAATTAATTAAACAGGCAATACCAAGGCTCAGCAGAGTTGAAGTACAGTTTCCGATGATAGTGGTAGGAATATAAAATGGCTGAGTCTCTTTGACTCTCTAGCTCAGTTGAAAACAGACACTCATGACAACCCAATGAACCCATGCATCAGGAGGATACACATAGTTATTTACGGTGGGGCTGCTCATTAGTGCCGAAGCTGCAGACAAGATTGCAGTTCATCAGCCACAAAACAGAAGCAAATGCAAACAGCCACAAAGACAAACAAAGTACAGTGGCTATCCTGTTATCAAGGTGAAATTTCCCTATGGGCTCTTGTGTTTGAACACTTGTGTCCCGGGAGGCAGTGTCTGTGAACCATTAAGGAGCCGGGGCCTTGCTGGAGGAAGTGGGGCTGCCAGAGGATTGCCTTGAGGCTTCACAGCCTAGCCACTTCCTGTCATTGTCATTTCCCAGCCACCACCAACTTCAGGACATAGGATTGATGGTTAATGTTGAAACTGAAGAAGAGAGAATCAGTTTGAAGAATCTTGTGTCTGGGGAAGCATTGGTGACGTTAGTTGAAACAGGGGCATGAATAGTAGCTGGGTTGGAGAAGTCGTTTGATTTCACTGGTGTCAGTTCAAAGGACAAGTAGAAACCAAAGTCTCAGTGTCTCTCCAAAGATCAAGCTAGCATATGTGCCTGCCCTTTGACAGTGTTAAGAGGTGAGGCTCCCAGAAAGAGAGGAGGTCCTGAGGACTCTGCTCCAGTGGCCAGAATGACGTCATTATGGAGAGAGAAGGCTCCTGATGGAACAGTTTGGCCTAATGGTTCTCTCCCTGCTTTATGTATGGCACCTTGCCCTTCTTCTGTGCCCCGACCCAACAAAAGGCCGCTATAGACTTCTGGGCTTATAGAACACTGGGAAGGAAACCTTCTTCTATTTCTAATCTGTACTGGGATGAGGTACAGAACACAGGCAAGGCTACTGTTGATCATTTCCCTGGGACGGGGTATGGACCACAGGCAAGGCTACTGTTATTTCCCTAGGATGGGATATGGACCCATAGGAAAGGCTACTGTTTATCATAATTTCCCCCGGGGTGAGGTGTGGACTATAGTAAAGACTACTGTCTGTCATTCCCTAAGACGGAGCACGCTGCTAGAGCTTCACCAACCAGGCTAAGACTGCACTTTACTCGGTACCTGAGTGTTGATGCTTAGACGCTGCAGGAGAAACAAAAGTTCAATGATGAGAGCTGGGGAGGAAAGCGACATGCTTTATAGTATGTGTTATATTACCCTAATTCCACAGAGACATTTTGCTAAAGTAAATTAGCTTCTAAGAGCCAAACACACAAGTGACAATCCACCTTTATATATGTTGGTTCTTAGAGGCTCGGTGCGGCACACCTCCGTGCCTTCGCTGAAGAAAGCCATGCTCAGAGAAACAGATGAGAGTCTGCTGGAAAATTAAACCTTCAAGGCCTTTGATTTATATGAAACCCCCAAGTGGAAGCGGGGCGGGCTATCTGTTATCCTCACACCTTCAGTGGTACCTGCTTCTGCCCTTCCCGTGAGTCAGCTACTTATTTATAGTTTTTCATTTAGCTCCAGTTTTTCAAAAAACCAGATTTAAAAAGTCATTATAGGCCTAAATGTTCCTCCACAAATTATTCATATAAAAAAGAAATAAATGATGTTGTGATAATGGAATAAGTAGGAGACTACACTCTTCTCTACACAAAGATGTGCTTTTGATAATAATATAGTTATGAAAAAAACTTCATGGGTGTATATTTCTCAAAAGAGAATTACCTACAGTTAGGTCAGAACAATCCTGCAAGGTACAGAGCTGTGTAGAAGAAACTGCATATGTCATAATTCATTGGGATTTTTATTTCTTTTATCATTTATTTTTCTTCTAGGAACACTTTATGGGAAAAAGAAAACAGAAAACAAAGCTGTATCATAAAATTTACCAAACTATAAAAGCATCCAAACAAACAATATACAAGCCCTTGTAAGAAAAACGAAATTAAAAACCCACTACAATTCCAGGTTCAACAAAGTGCCATATGTCCGCACCAGCCAATGCCTGCCACTTGAGGCTTGAGCTGGATACACGGGAGGGAATGAGAGGCGGCTCCCCATCACTCCACCCTGCAGGACCTGAGTAGGCAGGGAACAACCCAGCAGCCTGCCCGCTGCCAGCGCTGACGCGTGTGCTTTCTCATTGATTTCTTTTTATTCTCACAAATGTGCTTTAATGGGCAGATTAATATGAAAAGAACAGTTCAAACATGAATCCACTATTTGTCTCCAGACTCTGGGGGTGAGGAGAGTGGGAGGGGGGCAGACTGCACACTGCCATGGTGCCAGAACCCGGGACAGAGCCATCCCTTAGCCAGCGACCTCTGTGTCCCACAACGGCCACAGAAGGCTATTTCTAGCAGTGCTGTGCCAAAGTCTTGTCCTTCCTCCTCATAATAAGAAAGAGAAAGAGAAAGGGAGAGAAAGAAAGAAAGAAAGAAAGAAAGAAAGAAAGAAAGAAAGAAAGAAAGAAAGAAACAAACAAACAAACAAACCAAGAGAATAACATTTATTAACTTACCAGGCAGGACACAAAGTTCCATTCATTAAACCAAGAGAGATTCTTTAGTGCTAACACAGGCAGCATTTTGTGTCATAGGTTAGAGGCGCAGAGGGGAGTGAAAGTGAGGCCTGGCATCAAATAAACATCAGTTCACTCTGACGCTCTGAAGGAACCAGGGGTTAGGGCAGGAAGAGGGCAGAACGGTGCATTTTAGTTGACGTGTAGTTTCCTTCTCGTGGTGTGTGTATGAGTGCGTGTTCCTGTGTGTACAGTATGTGTGTGTGTGTGAGGATGTCATGTGCTTGCTTGTGCACACATGCACATGTGGAGGAAGGAGGTAGACATCAAATGCTATTGTTCTCCATCTTGTTTCCTGAGCCAGGATTTCTCAGTGAATCTAAAGTTACAATTTTGGCTACACCAGCTGGTCAGTAAACTCTGGGTCATTTTATTGCTGCACCCCCACAACTGTTGGGGTAACAACATAAGCCACCATGCCTGGATTTGACACGGGTGCTAGCGGTCAGATCCCATGTTCCCTATACTTGCTCAGCAAGCACCTGACCACTGAGATAGCTCCCTGGGCCCATGATAGGTATTTCCATATGAGTTCTCCCTTATGCTGAAGAGCACAGGCAGGACCTGCCTGAGTGCCCAGATAGGCCAGGCTGATAGGTGAGGGTCACTGGGGAGGGCGCGGGGACAGACAGCTTAGGGACTGACAGCATTGTCTTTCTGCTTTCATATAGAACTGAGGATATCTGACTTAGTAATCAGAATTCAATCAAAGACATGAAGATTGTCCCCACTCTGCTGTCTATGTGGTCAACAGCTCTCTCTGAGAACGATGGGCTATCTCAAGCTATACTCTCTGAGGATGATGAGCTATCTCAGCTATACTGAGAATGATGGGCTATCTCAAGCTATACTCTCTGAGAATGATGGGCTATCTCAGCTATACTCTCTGATAAGGAGGGGCTATCTCAGCTATACTCTTTGAGAATGATGGGCTGTCTCTTAAACTCACCAACATCTCTCATGCAGGAAGACACAGAAGCAAGGCTTTGCATTTCTCATAGGTGACGTTTCTCCACCCAGGAGCTTCACGCAGCACGCCATGCAGACTTCTAAGTTCCACCATACCCCTGATGTTCAGGACCAAGCTCACTGGAGCTGGAGCTGCCCTGGGCTGGGGGAGTATGAGCCTGGTGCTTCCCGCTGGAATGGAGGTGGAGGTTGTGTGATCGCTGTGACAAGAGGCTGCTCCTCCAGAAATGCCACTCCCAGGCACCCCTCCCACCTCCCTGAATTTTATGCCCTCCTTGAGGCATGTGCTGTGGTTTGGCCAACCATTCTGCTGAGAAGAAAGAAAAATGTCTTCCTGTGGTACGTGGGGAAGCAGTCCCCAGCCAGTTTCAACAGGTACTAGGCATGTTTCAGCAGGCACTGAACTGCACTCAGAGGACGACGTAGGTATAAGTGGGAAATGTGTGTAAGAAGGGGCGAGAGAGGCTGGGCTGAGACGCTGGGGTCAGGGAAGAGCTATGGGCCATGCTTACTCGTTTACCAGTCAAGCACACCCGGGAAAGCAGTCAAGTTCTGGGGTAGAAATAGTGAAACATAGCTAAGTAAGAAACGAACCCCATTCTGCTCATGGGGCATTTCTGCTTTGTTCAGCATTCATCTGTCTGTTTTCCACACTTTTGATACTAGCAAACAAAACGGTACAACTATAATAGGGCAGCGTTCATGCCCGCAGGAGCTATGAAAATATAAGGTGGTTAATTTCTTTGGATTCCCTCAGATGTTGAGAGGTCCGAGACAAACCACAACGAGCTGATTACATGTTACACACACTCCCCTAACTGCAGGGGCCAAAACAATACCTCTCTTACTGTTTGCAGGGTGATAGGGCACACCCCCAAGTTCAGCATGTGCCTCCAACAGGGTGGCTCTACAGAAAGTGAACCACGAGCCCCATTCCGAAAAGGTACATAACAAACAGTATCTGGGCTTCCCTCCATGGCTTGTTTAGTTTAATGCTCTAAAGGAAGGCTGGGGATGGGTTATGAATAAGCTTCAGCTCCTCATTCTCCCCAAAACGTGAAGACAGTGCAGGTCTACCCTCTGAGCAGGGTATTTTCATACCATTATAGAGCTCGCTCTGAAGGCCAGAGTCACAATTTTATCACCTGGTATGTGAGCAAGGACCACAGCCTTTTGCTGTAATAACAGGTCTGAGGATATAGAAACAGAATCAAAATACCAGGAAGGTATTCGTCAAAGCCAAAATGAAATATGTGTACTAGCTGTCAGACACACGTCCGTCCACACAGACGCTCCATTACTTCATCTTACAGTTACAAATTCCCCACATCCGGGGGACATTTGGAGGACACGAGGCTGCCTTTGCCCTTCTCCTGCCCTGGAGCCTGGGCACAAGGTGCCTTCTCTACTCTAGCCAGGGAACAAAGTGCCCTCCTTCCTTAGAGCTGGGGAACAAGGTGCCCTCTCTACTATAACCCTTGTCAGAATTCCTTTCATGGGATTACAAGAAAGACCATCTGGTGCCCAAGTTTATCTTTTATCTGCTGTGTATTGAGGCTGGGGAGACAATTTAGGCAAGCATGAAGACCTCAGAAACCACATAAAAATCTGGGTGTGGGAATGCATACTTGGGTCCTAGCAACAGAGAAGGGGAGCCAGGGATTGTTGGTCAGCCAGCCTGGATGAGTCATCAGTCTCTAGGCCAATGAAAATAACTTGACTCAGAAAAGAAGGTGAAAAATGCCTCTGGCCTTCACGTTTACATACAGATATAAGAACATGTGCACTAACAACTAAATAAACAAATAACTAGGGCTAGAAATAAACAATTAGAACCCAGGAAAGATGGCCACAGGGCTACGTTTGTTACTTGGGGCTGGCATATAAACAGGGAAGGAGCTGGGGAACATGTCCTCACTTTACACTCTACAGTGCTGCTACAAGCGTTCTGCAGTTAGAGATGAGGTCCTGGGTGGCAGCATGTGTGGCATGCTTGAAGCCTGCAGAGCTCAGAAGGCAGAGCACTGATCTCACCCACTGCCTCCTCAGCCCCATCCTACCTATTGCCATTAAAGATTTGGACTTGTGTGCACAGAGAGGATTAAGGATATAATTTCCATGCCTCCAGATGGTATGCAAGTAATCCAATATGCAAAAAACTGCAAGTTTGTCTTTTTTATCTTTGGACTAACACCAAGAGAAGAAAACATCCGCTGTGTACTCCCATGCTGGAAACATCAAAGTGAGCAGCAATGCAGCAGACCCTCCTTATCACAGGAAATGCACCTCGAGATCTGCACTGACTGTCGGATGGCCCCGATGGTCCCAAGCCCAGGTTGCATGCTTTCTGTCCTCATACCCCCTTTGAACCACTTTTCTCAGCTTTGGGGGCATTACTGAGTGCAAGGATAACTCAGCCCCAGCCTGTGGTACTGCCACAGCCAAAGCGGAAACAAGGATGGCTATGGAACGACACACGGGTGAGTACCGGGCAGCACAGAGGCATCGGACAAAGCAGAATCCGTGCTCTTTGGTGGGATGAAGAAGATCTCACCATGCTGCTCAAAGGGTGTGTTATTCAAACATGGGATTGCTTCCTTCTAGACTCTCCTAGGTAACATTTTTGGACTATCGTTCTTTGTACATAACCGAAATCACGAAACGTGGATGGAGGGTCAGGAGGACTTCTGAAATAAAGAGAGGAAAGCAGCAAGGATGGTCAGTCTATGGCTGGGCACTAGTCTGGGCCCTATAGATAGACATACATGTGTCTCCACAGGTAGTTCCCCCAGCCCCCAGGCAGGCAGGCTGCTCTAACAGCTTCACAGCGGAAGAGAGAACAACATGGGTGCACCAGTGGCTTACCCAAGCCTCATGACTATGGTATGTCAGATCTGAGAGTGAGCTTCTGCATTGAACAGTACACCTTGAGTGTAAGAATAAACACACACATTCTACATATCACCAAAGGTTCTGCCCACTAGCTCACATCCACAGCTTCCACTGTGCACTTATTTTCAAATTTTATCAGTATAACTTTTAGTGTTTGCATTAGTCAGGGTTCTCTAGAGGAACAGAATGTATAAAATGAACATATACATATGTGTATGCAGGTATCCCGTTCATATGTGTGTATACATAATACATATATCATTTGCACACATATAAAGGAGATTTATTAGAGTTATTTAGAAGCTGTGGTCCAGCTAATCAAACAATGGCTGTCTATGAATGGACGATCCAAGAATCCAGTTCAGTCCACAAGGCTGGATATCGCAGCTGGTCCTCAGTATACACCAGAATCCCCCAAAAAAGAGGTGCTAATGACAGCGAAGAGATGGACTTTCTGACAGCAGGGAGAATAAGCAGGCAAAGAGAGCAAGCTTCCTTCTTCCATGTCCTTTAAATAGACAGCAGACAGGGTGGCTCAGATTAAATATGGATCTTTCCACCTCAATATATTTGGATTAAAAGTGTGCCTTCACACTTTCAAGGATTTAATTAAGAAACAAATCCCTTACAAGTGTACCCAACTGCTTGGGTTTCAGTGAATTCTAGGTGTAGTCAAGTTGACAATGAAGATAACCAACAGTGTTAATCTTCACGTTTGTATACTCTAGAATCACCTAGGAGAAGGTCACCTGGGCATGTTTCTGGAAAAGTTTATCTCAGTTGAGGTAGGAAGACCTGCCCACTGCTGGTGGGACCATTGCCTAAACAAAGGGTTCTTGGACTGTAAAGATGGCACCAGCTCGGTCAGCCACAGCCCTCTGCTTCTTTACTGCAGATGCCACGTCTCAAGCTCCTGTCTCTATGACTTCATACAGTGACGGACTAAAACAAACGAGCCTGGGCTGTCAGCTGAAATAAGCCCTTTCCCCGCTTAAGTTGCGCATAAGGCAGTGTTGTTATCACAGTAACAGAGGGGAAGCTAAGACAACCTGTTGTCTGTTCCCAGAGACGGTAAGAAAAATAGAGCAGAAGAAATCACTAAACCAAGGGGAATTTCCCATCAAGAATTTAGAACGTCTTGGTTTCAGTTAGTAGGTGCATTTAAAAAAAATTCTACACTTGCCACCATTCATTATTTCATCATTAGATCAAAGACATAACTAAGCCAAACCGAGGGCATGTGCCGTTTATTAGAATTCACCCAGAGTGTGAGAGGAAGACCAGGCACTAAGTAACTAGACCTCCCCTCACAGCCAAGGATCAGAGACAAGCCAACGGCAGGATGCCAGGGCTTCCTTTCCCTCACTTTAATTAGCACAAGTCCTATCCCAAATTCCTTTCCTATGATAAAATTCTTAAACTGTGCTCCAGTTTAACTTTGCACACAACCACATCCAGCCACACTGTCTTTGCATACATCCCTTTTAAAAGTAAAAAAAAAAAAAAAGCAGCAAATCAAATTATTTACAGTGAATTACTGTTTTAAAGTACTTGCAATGATGTGTTTTCAGAGAAAATACTGAGCTCTGCAAGCAAGGCTGGAAGGTAACATACATAGACCACTATACTAGGCAATAATGGTCTCCCGTCGACGTTCTAGAGGGAGCACAGGAATCAGAATGGTCGTGAGCACAAAGGGAGTCTATATAGGTACTATTCTAAGTACTCTACTCTACTCAGCATAGGCAATTCTCAAAATTGCTTCACACATTCAAATACATCCCTACCCATAAAAAAACTACAAACGGTGTGCATCCCCAACAGGCATGATTCATCTCCCGGATGTAATAATTTACCTTGCGTAATAATGAATAGGCAAGTCGAGACTGAAGAAGGAAAGATTCATGCTCTCAAAGATAAATAAGTTCTGGGGATGGCTCCTCATTTATAACTTCCCAAGGTAAGAACAGTGCATGCCCGTCAGCTCTGATAAAGACCAAGCACTAAAACAGGAAGAAAAATCATCCCGGGGGATGCACAAACTCCCACTGCCGGGTTTGTCTGATGTTCAACTCTCTAATCTGTCCAGAGCACATTTTCCCCGGGGCCTTCTAATTTATGGCTAAAGTGAAGGGCAAAGCTGGACCCTTTTCCCTCCGGGATGCGGGGTTGAGACCAGGATTTGCGGTCTCAGCCCAGATGATGGGAGCTGCTCAGACAGGCCCTACCCTACCTCTTCCTCCTTTCCTTCTGTTCCTCATACTTGCCCATACTTCACCTAACCTCAGTCTCTTCCTGATTTATTTTGTGCAGGAATCTGCATCTTGCTGAACGGATGACTTTTGGGTTGGAATCGAGTGGGGGAGTGCCTTTAGTGACTGTGGCATCAGGCCCCCGTGGTACTTTTCCTCTTTCTACCAACCCTTTCTGGACTTGTGTGAGCACTCACTCCTGCCACTGCCTCTAGGGGTAAGTAGTTCTCCGTGTTCCTTTCTCCCTTTCAGAATCTGTCTCGCTAAATATCACTCCTGGGACTCTATGATAGAAACAGGGGTGTCTCTCAGTTGGTAGAGGAAGTGTTTAACATGTAGGAAGCCCTGAGTTTCATCTATAAACATGGCATGGTGTTGCAAGTCTGTAATGTCAGCACTCGGGAGTTGGAAGCAGGATGATCAAGAGTTCAAGGTCATCTTCAGTCACACTTCGAAGTCTCAAATGTAGCCTCAAAGGCAAAATCCAAAGCAACTACATGCCACCACCCATGGCCAGTTCTCAGCTCTACATCTCTAGCCCCATCTTGCCTGTAAGTTCCAGGGTCTGCACACACGAACTCAGACACTCAGGAGCATTTCAGACGTAGCATGTTCTAAGCAACTACATGCCACCACCCATGGCCAGTTCTCAGCTCTACATCTCTAGCCCCATCTTGCCTGTAAGTTCCAGGGTCTGCACACACGAAGTCAGACACTCAGGAGCATTTCAGACGTAGCATGTTCTAAACCATTCTGCTGCTGTCCTTTTAGTACACACTGCACCTGAGAGCTGAACCCCACACCAGGTATCCCGACTGTACCACCTGCCCTGCCCATGTTTAAGACCTACAGCTCTGCTAGGAACTGCATCTTTAGTGTGCCTTCCTCACCCAGTTCTTCTGCGCTGCCTTAACTAGCTGAGGGAGCTTCTTTAGGGTTCTTGGTTTCTTTCCCCTTTCTGTCTGTTCTTCACGTCAGCCAGGTTAGAATGAATGTGTGCATACAATGTTTGAAACCCACCGCTGCACTTGGAGCCAATCAGAACCTGTGGCCATCAGCTGGGGACCCGCCCCTGCTGACCTCCCTTTGGGCCATCCACCTCCATAGCATGGCAGCACCCCAGTTCCCTGCAGACTCTCCTTCTCTGCCTACTCACCATGCCTAGCTTTCCCCCTGCTGAGATCAAACGCAAGTCCTCTTGCTTGCCAGGCAAATGCTTTACAGACAGCCCTATCACCCGGCTGCCCAGCCCATCTCTTCATGTTGCGTCTGCTTCTCCTTCGCGCTTTGGCACAAATGTTTTGCACTCTCATTACGACAGTTTTGTCAGTTTCCCCTTATCAGACCTGCGGGGAGGGGGGGGGGTCTCAGCAGTTACTCATTGGACATCACACCAGAAGTAACCAGAGTGCCTGACAGAAATGAGGCATCTGGCAAACATTTTGTGAAGAGAAAGTACTTTTCCTTTACCTTGTGGAACTTAGAGACGAGGGGAAAGTTAAAGAAACAAACCTGTCACGTGAACTATGCGGTGGTGAGGAGGAGAGGACAGGAGGACGGGAGTCACTGCACACTACAGCCACATGCGGGGTCAAAGGGTACGGAGGGCATGATTCCTCTCGTATTAGTTGTCCAGGAAAGACGAATCCACAGAGACAGAAGATAAGTGGTGGTCAGACCGGGGAAGAGAGATGAATGAGGATGACTACAAATGGGCCTAGGCTTCTTTGGGGTGATAGACTATTCTGATTGTGGTGAGAGTTGGCTAGATCTGTAGACACACGAAAGCCAATGGCTTGGATGGCTGGGCTAGGAGAGTCTAATGGTAGGCAACTTTATCTTAATTAAGCTGTTATATAAAAAAAGGCTGGGTAATTACTTGTGATGTGTGAGTGAGAACCTGAGTTTGGAAATCTGGAATGCATGTAAAAGCCAGACACATGTCTGTGTCTCCAGAACTCTTTTGGGCAATATGGGAGGTAGAGGCAGGAGAATGCCTACAAGTTCAAGGGCAAGTTAGCCTGGTATGCAAAATAGTAAGTGAGACCTTGCCTCAAACAAGGTGGAAGGTGAAAACTGACATCTGACATTGTCCATCGACCCCGATATGCTCACTGTGACAGGTGTGTACACATAAACACACTCAAAGGAAACAAACAAAATAACTAAAGAGTGCGTGAGTTGAATGGCAATGGGATGGTACCCACATAACATAGCGGGGGATGTCTGGTCTTGGCATGGGCCTTTGGACAGAAATCTTGAACTTCATTATGTTTTCTTTCCACACAAAGGTTGCTGTGTTAACACTTGTGAGAACAGCCTAGAGACACTAGAATCTTCCTCTTGATTTTTCCAGGCACAGAACCTGTTACTGAGCTGGAATGATGACCTTGACATCAAGGAGTGTCACTTGGAGGCAGATACCACAGCAATTACATCTAACTAGGCTTTGGTCAGCTCTGACTAGAGCAAAGAATGAACCCTCGGGACAAAAGGACCAGAGATCGTGTAGATATGACACTTAGTAATTCACAAAAGACCCTTCCATCTGCCATGGGATCTGATTATCACATCAGAAACCAAAGCCCTACTGGGTTGGCAAAAGCCTCTTGGAATTTGAGGGCAACCTGGATGCATATGGTTCTAGGAAGCCAAAAGCCAAGATGAGCACAGGGCCCTTTTGCTACCTCACCACTCTGATGGGCAAGCTGAGATCAATTTTGTCAGGAACAGTCACAAAAAAAAATGATCAGAGAAGTGTCACTCAGGCTGAGGTCCGTCCTCAGTGCTTTCACTCACATATTATTTGACTTTAAATCACTTAGCTTCTCTCTCCCACATGCTGTCATCCGCAAAATTGGTGTGATAAGGCCGGGTCTGCTTTCTTTACTAGCCTGCCAGGAAGATTGAGAGCAGCCCCGCAGGAAGATAAGGACATCTATGTCTCCACGCGATTTGCATGGGCTGCATGTGACTCAGCCTGGTGTCCAGGCGCTCATCCTCCCGAGGACAGCCAGTTCTCTCCACCCCTCATTGTAGCCCCAGGCCAACAGATGGTCTACTGTGTTCATGCCACTAGACGGGTGGGGCCTTATTCCATGAACACAGTCCTCAGAGCACTCAGGAAGTGAGCAGGCAGGATAGCTGGTTCTTATGGCTGCCCTTCCTGCTCAAATCTAGGCTACTACAACCTCTTTCTTGTTTCTCATGCAACCTTCTTCCCCTCCCCCTACAGACAGTGATATGCCTCACGTTCAAGGACTCTCCCTAGTGGGTGCCTGTCCTATGCACAGGATGCCAACAGGAGCAGCTCCTCCAGCTAAAACAAGTGTGCCCCCTCCACGTGCCTTGCTGCCTTTTTCTCTGCCATCCAAGGAAGCCTGAACCCAGAAGGGACCAATGTCCTGGTATGAGAGATATATCTCATGTTTCTTCTTGAGCTCTGAGCCCAGCTGGGAGAACTCAGTTTGGGTGCTCAGAATTTCTGTGCAAAGACCCTGGGCTATGACCAGATGAGAAAGGACACCTTTTTATACTGTGAAACACCCCAAAGCTTAAGAACAAGCCTCAGACTTGGCTCTCTTGAATATGCACAGCAACCAGTGCCAGAAGCTGTGGTGAAGGACCAGCCTTGGTCTGGGTTCAGCTAGGACAGCATTGCAAACCCTTCCCCACCGCTTCCTCTAGCTATCTTCCCTGGTCAGGGTTGAAGCACACGCATCGCTTCGGGAGTTTGGCACTACAAGGGTTAACTTTTCACTGATAACATATGCACGATTACATATTTTGTAAATGAGCAAAGGAAGAAGTGAAGAGCCAGGGTCAGCTAACATGGTACTGATATTCCAAACTAGATGCAGATGAAAATCATGTGCAGAATGAAGGGCACACGAACCCCACGATCATCAAGCCTCACTAATGACCCAGCCATAGTAGGGCTGGATTGGACTTCCAAAGGACACTGCACCTGACATAGAAGGGAAAGGTAAGGGAGGGGGACAGAGCTTTCTGTAGCCTGAATTACAAGGTGTTATAAACCTAGGTTTGAAAATTTATCATGCAAAAATGATCTACAAACAGAAATTTCCAAATGAGAGGCTGAGTTGCTGACTGGACGCTGGTGTGAATCCGTGTGTGGAGGTTTGGATGAGAATGCCCCCCCCCCATAGATTTTTGTGTTTGAATGTTTGGTCCTCAGTTAGTGGAACTGTTTGGAAAGGATTAGGAGGTGTGGCCTTGCTGAAGTAGATATGGCCTCTTTGGATGTGTGTCACTGGGTGGGCATTGAGGTTTTAAAAAACCCATGCCAGGCCCACTTTCTCTTTCTCTGCCTGCTGCCTGTGGATTAGGATGTAAAGCTCTCAGCTATTGCTCCAGCACCATGCCCGTTTGCTTCCTGCCCTGATAATCTTAGACTAGCCATCTAAAGTAGCAAGCAATCCTCCAATTAAATTCTTTCTTTTATAAGAGCTGCCTTGGTCACAGTGTCTCTTCACAGCAACAGAACAACTAAGACATACTTACTAGAGGTAAGCGATGGAAAAACATCACTACTACATCATGTTCACTCTGCAGGCTAGACTGGGATTGCACACCTTCCATTATATTCCCCACCGTCTTTCCAGCCCAAATCCAGGGAGGCTGGCAGAGTCCCATGACTATCTCTGTTTAAGATATACCGTTATCTCCACTTCACTGAGAAGAGTTCATTGATTTGCTCGGTGTCACACAGCCAGTAGGTATCAGGGCTGAGACTGAAACCCAAGCACTCAGTGTCCCAGTCTGCCTTAGTTTCTTTACTTCTTGCTGTGGAAAATGTCCCAACAAGAGCCTAAGGGAACAAGGGTTTGCTTTGGTTCACTGTTCGGGTTGCAGGACACCCCGGTGTAGAAGTCACTGTGACAAGATTTGGGGGAGTGAGCTGAGCACATCCACAGTCAAGACGCAGAGAAAGAAAATGCACGCTCGGCTTGCTTCCCCTACTTTACACAGGTCAGGATGCCCTACTCAAGGAACTGCGTCTCCCATAATTAAGATATTTCTTCCCATATCAATTAACGTATGCCCAGAGGCCCATCTCCAAGGAGAGTCTAGACTCTGCCAGGGTGAGAGTGAACACTAGCCACTCCACAGCACCTGCTACTGTTTTCATTCACTCAAAAGATACTTGTCCGTGAAACGAATGTTCACCACTTAGTATGACCATGCGAAGATGTTGGGTCTTCAAAGACAAAGGGAACCTTTTTCTTGCCTTGAGGGATTAGTGATGTGGGAGTGATTTCTTATTAATAAAGAAACTGCCTAGGCCCCTTGATAGGCCAACCCTTAGGTGGGTGGAGTAAACAGAACAGAATGCTGGGAGAAAGAAGCTGAGTCAGTGAGTCGCCATGATTTTCCCACTCCAGGCAGATGCAGGTTAAGATCTTTCCTGGTAAGCCAGCTCGTGGGCTACACAGATTAATAGAAATGGGTTAGGTCAATATGTAAGAGCTAGCCAATAAGAGGCTGGAACTAATGGGGCCAGGCAGTGTTTAAAAGAATACAGTTTCTGTGTAATTATTTCGGGTATAAGCTAGCCAAGCAGGTGGCCGGGGTGCTGGGGACTCAGCCCCGCCGCTCTTATTACAACAGATTAGAGTTAGCATAAATAACCAGTGATATGTAAGGAGTATACACAAGATAAGACAGCCATAAGGAAGCATTATTTCCTAGGACATACTATTATATGCACCTAAAAAGGCCTCTTGCTTATGATTGTTGGCATGTCAAAACATAATGCAGACACAAATTTAAGAGCTCAAAGAGAGAAAGGTGCGATTCAACTAATACATTCCAGGCTTGGCAACTGTAGAATTTATTGCTCATTAAAACTGTATTTTAATTATCCTAGTTTTAATTAAAGTATTATGTGGAGTTGGTGAAATGCAATTATGTGCAACTGACTTAAGATGTATAATAGGCTAATATTTGTAAAGAAATGCATTATTGTCACTAGATCTGCTCCCGTAAAATGAAGTGGCATTTCATTTCAAATGAAAAATCGCTACATAGAATATTAAACTCTTGTCATTAAAGTTAAACACTACATTGCCAATTCAAATGGAACCAAGTCATTGAAGAGCGCCCCTCCCCATGCTGATCTGTCTACACAGGGATGGCGCCCTGAATGTGACCTGCCATATCAGCAGCTCGGGGGGCCTCAACACAAGGAGACACCAGCACCCTCCATTATCCCTTATGTATCTTGGGATAAGAGGGACCTCACATTTGAGAATGTATCTGCTAGTAGGTAGAGCCCACAATCTGTTTATGAGGTAACCCGCTGTCACACTGCCTGGTGGTTTGTAAGAGAATAGCAATCTTTGGGGCCATCTCCGCCACCTCTTACCATGCAGTGGGGTTCTAAAGCACAGACCTCTGGAGGCAGGCTGGGTGGGAACAAGACAGTCCACATCTTCATTCCATCCCTTGTCAGCTGACAATTTTTACGGGCATGCAGAGGGCCTCTGGGATTCCTCACCTTAAAGAAAATCCCTGGTCTGGGGAGGCAGCTAAGAGGTGAGAGCACACGCATGAGGCCCTGAGTTCTAATCCCCAGAAACTATGCAAAAATCCAGGTGCAACTGCACACAAGCCCAGGACTATAGAGGTTGGAGACAGGAGGAACACTGGCCTAGAAAAAGCAAAAACAAAAGCAAAACAACACACACACACACACACACACACACACACACACACATATACAAAACCCAACAAGCTCCAGGTTCAGTGAGACCTCATCTCACTGAATAAAGCAGAGAGTGACAAAGCAGGACACCCAGCACCCACTCTGGCCTTGTGAGCACATCTGTATGTGTGCACCCATACATCACAGCACACACATATGACATTACAACAAAACAAAATAACCAAGTCCCTTGCCTTGTTGTGCCCACTGTGAACACTTGTTGCTCTTCGAGACAATCACAGTAAATGGACCCCAAAGCTATCTTTACTTGCTATCCCCACTGCATTTTTTACATAAGTATTTTTAATATTAACCATTTTCTAACTCAGAGAAAATACTGAAGTGAAGACTGACATTTCCGAGGCTGTATTTCCTTCAAGATTCAACATCCACCCTCAAACTCAATCTGAAGTCTTTGGGCAAGGTCATGTCTTAAGACCTCCTCTGTCGCCCTTGCCTTTGAAGGCTGCTTGGCTGCTGTGGAGCTCTATGAAGCAGCAGTGACCTTTGGCCTCCTATCCCCCTTCGCCTTTGAAGGCTAACTTGCCTGGCTGTAGCATCTGTGTATGAAGCTATGGCATCAGATAGTCACTTGGCCCCCTGGAAACAACAGACACTGTCTCCTCCATTACCACTGGCAGCTGGCTTCTACATAGTGGCTGGATTCAAAATGTGGCTGCTTTCAAGACCTTTGCCTTGAAGTTCTGCGGCAAAACCACAGTGTGCCCAGACTTGAAACAAGTATCTGTCCCTCTTGAAGTTTATTTGACTTCCTGTCTCTGGAGAGTATTCATTTGGGGAACATTACAGTAGTGATTTCTCCCAATATCAACCCCCCCCCACACACACACACTGTTCTGGAATCTCCTAGGTGTCAATTGAGTACTCTGCTCTCTGTATCTTCGACAATCTCCCTTTCTACAGTATTTATAGTTGTATCTCTGTGTTTAATCTGAGTGTTTGTCTCAGATCTACCAGAACAATCTCTCTCAGTTTAGCAGTATAGACTCTGTTTTTTCACTCCTTCATTTGACTTCTAAGACAAATGGAAACATTTTGCAGTGCAAGGAGTTTAGGTCTTTTTTTTTTTAATTAGCCACATGAAGGGATGTTCGATATCATTCACCACTGAGGGAGATGAAAATTAAAAACTCAATGAGGGGAGAAAAAACACCAATAAGATATCATTAGGCATCTATCAGGATGGACAAAGCAAACCATAAAATGGGAACAACACTGCATGCCAGAAAGAAAACAGAGAAACTCTGCGTTTATTGTTGATGTCAACATAAAATGGAACCGTCACTTTGGAAAAGTTACTGATATCACCGTAAAAAAACAACACTAAAAATGGAACATGCCACTAGCACCTGTGTGTCTGTCCCAGAAAATCTAAGCCTTGCTCTCACAGAAAAACCCACGCAAGACTACTCACAGTAGCTGCACGCATCATGGCCCCATTGTGGAGACAACCCAAACATCTTTCAACAGAGCAGTGACCATACAAACGTTGGTGCCTCCACATAGCACTCACACACAACAATAGCAAACCAACCATTCACATGGTGACAACCCTGATGAAGCAGAGAATCTGCTGAGTGACAAAAGCCAAGTCCAAAAGACTATGTGCATGGGATTTCATTCACATACCATTGCCCAGGGGCGGACTGGACCTGTGCAATCCTGGCTATGATGCTGTAAGAGATAAACATTGGCAGAAATGGGCCACCCTATATCACCTTTTATAACTGCTTGGGATCTGAAGTCATCACAAAGTGCTCCGCATTTGTAGAGACGAGAGGTAGGATGGTGGTGTTGGGGAGCGGGAGCTGATGTCTAACAAATACAAGACTCTAGTGTTTACAAAGTGAAGCATCTACAGGTGGATGCGAGTGACGGCTGGGCGACAATGTGAACATGCTTGATGCCACTGAGTCACAGTGAAAATGGCTACAACAGGTTGAGGAGGTGCCTCGGTGTTTAAGAGCACTTTCCGTATATGAATGAGGATCTTCGGCTCTTAGCACCTACAAAAGAAATCTGGGCAAGGCCATAGGAACAGCTGTAACCTCAGTGCCAATGATGTAGAGACAGGAGGATTGCTGAGGCCTTGCTGACTGTCAGCCCAGCTCCATGTCCAGCGGGAGATCCTGGCTCAAGGGAATAAAGTGGGGACTGAGAGAGCAGGACACACGGCATCCTCGTGTGGCTGCTGCACATGTAACCTCACCCATGTACACATAATCAAATGTGTATATGCTGCGCACACCATATATAGACACATGAATAAATGATTAAGATACTAGCTCTTATGTTATATGAATTTTTTTTTCTAAAATAGAAGGCCTCCTCTTTCAAGGACTTCCTACTGTTCACAGAATAAAATGATTACCTATTTCTAGATTCTGTCTCCATGGGGGCCTCTTTACTTTTGCCTGTTCCTTTCTTACAACTGACCTAGCATAGATACTCCAGCAAACACATCAAACCACTCCCTGCATCTGGCCTCTGCCTGCAACATATATCCTTAGGCATGGCTGGTGCTCCTCAGCTACAGACATCATCCTGAAAGGCCAGCAAGGCCTGGAAGGGTGACTCTGCAATCCCACAGTGCCAGCACTGCCTGGCTATTGGCCTCTGTCTGCCTTTCTTCTCACCAGTAAATCCAGGATAATCGCAGTCCCCACTCACTGGCTGCTGTGAAGATTAAACGAGTCATTATAAATAAAACACTTAAAACACTGCCTGGCAACTCCAAAATTGCTAATTATTATTATTATTAAATGTCATATTGAGACTATCACAGAAATTAGGTTGAATGAATGAAGTCAGATACAAAGGACTTCATATTCAATGATTCCATTTATATGGAAGTCTAGAATAAGAAACAATCACCAATCTATGGTAATTAGATTAGTTGGGGAGAGGAGCTGTAGGAAAAAGCATCCACTGAGAGGGGGGAGAATACTTCTGTGGGCACAGTTGCAAAAATTCACCCACTGATGGACTGAAAATCTGTGCACTTTATGACATGCAAATTATAACCCAAATGTGGCTGAAATTTATTTATTTCTGTGTATGTGCGCACACTCAGATGGATGAGTGTTCATGCATGTATGTAGGGACCAAAGGATAATCTTTGGTAACGGTCCCCAAAAGCTGTCCACTTTACTCTTTGAGACAGGGTTTCTCACTGGCCTGAAGCTCTTGAAGCAGGCTAGGTTGGCCAGCCCACGAGCTTCAGGGATCTTTCTATTTCTGCCTCCCCCGCACAGGGATGATAAGCACATGCCACCATGCCTCTTTTTAGTTTTCTAATGTACATTCTGGGACTTGAACTCAGATCCTCATGCCTGCAAAGAAAGCACATTTTCAACTGAGGGAATCCCCCCAAACATTAATACTCAATTCAAAGGTACCCTGTTGTGTCTCCTTGGTCACTTCTCTTAGCATCAGTTCCTACATGTTGTTCCCACACTGGAACATGGCCTCACCAATAACAACACTTTGAATGTCTTGCTTTCCTCTTGGTGCTTAGCAACCACACTGGTGATAGACATTAGATAGGGACTCAGTAAGTTTCTATGGACTCAAGGGTGAGGAAGAACAGGAGTAATGGGGAGGGGAGGGGGAAAGAGAGAAGGAGAGAGGTGAATGGAGGTGGTGAGGGAAGGGAGGCAGTAGACCTGGCCGTGGACACCAGCCTTCCTATCAGCACTGTACAGAAAGTCAAGTTTCAAATACTTCCCTGAACATCCCTAAATTTTAAAACACAAAACAATGGGGCAAAGGGGAGAAAAGTAACTTGCCCAAGACCAGAAGTTGGGCTGGAACCCCCACATTCTAGCCAGTTTCACTCATGCTAAGTAAGGCTCACTTCACAATATAGATATGCACTATAAACAGTCACAAAATGCCCATAAAATACAATATATAATATTTTAAAGCATATTATTCTGAAAGCTCGGTTAACTATAAAAATATTATTACAACCAGATCTACTTCACACGACCACTGAGTTGTGGCTCCCAACACAAGTGCTAATTTCAACAGATCTTTCTTGGAACAGCGGAAATAAAATGGTAATAAGTTAATGGATGCTTGAGTATTTAAGCTTGGACAATTATGAGGCAGGCTGTTTGTAAGTCACCTGGGATGCTGTTTATTGCCCATACTTCACAGTCCAGATCGTTACTGGCGAGCCATCTATTGCAAAGCCGACTGGAGCTTTGAAACAGTCGATCTATAAACTTCGCATTTCCAGAAAAACATGTGCAAGAATGCTTGTGTTCACACATTCCTGTCAGGTAGACGACAGGATGCAATCTGAGCACAAAAACCTGCAATTAAGCAAAAGAATGGCACTGTACACACCAAGTTTTTGCCTCCTAATCTGATAACTGCTGGCATGAATTACCTCCTGAGGGTAAGGGAAACGCCGCATGGCATCCAGATTCACATTTCAAAGCTCGAGAAATAAAAGGAAAGAAAGAAAACAGATCTAAGCCAGGATAACATAGAGAACTTTCTGTTTTCAACTTAGACTACATTAATAAGACAAAGCTGTCTTCAACTGTGACAGGAGAAGACAGTAAATTAACTGTTTGGATCCAGTAAATCAGAAGAATAAACATGCAATTTTTTTCTCTCCTCAGATACATAAAACCCATAATCATCTATTCAAATTTCTCCATATAACTTACCCTCGGTGCTTTCAAAACATCATTTGCCTTTCCAAGATGTTTTTCTGTGTCAACAGTCATTTTCTGTGCAGCTTTCACTTCATCCCCCTTCTGCTGGGGAAGTGCAGATGCCACCTGACATGTCTTGACAACCACCTATCCATCCAGCCCTGCAGGACTGCACCTCTGCCTTATAGATGAGGCCATGCAGTTACAGAAAAAAGTATGATTTCAGTGGATACCACCATGGGAGAAGTCTAGATGTGATTAGGAAACACCCCAGGTAGACAGGGACCTACAGGAGGGAAGAATTAACATGGATAGACTAACTGGGATGACAATCTAATGGCCCCTCTTCTACTTGAGTTCTGACTATAGCCATTAATCTTAAGAGGATGCTGGGAAGAACCCGAGACTCTCAAGAGGACCACTGCAAGATGGTAGCAGTGAACCCTGTTGGCTGCCTCCATCTCCTGGGCAACAAGAGAGATGGGTAGCCTTTCTCCTCTCAGAGGAGAGATGCTGGGGGAAATGAGACCGTGGTTCCCTGGAAGGCTCAGGTCATAGATCCTGGAATAGTTATGTAAAAGGAACTTGCAGCTTTTGGGCACGTGGCGGCCACAGGCTTCAGGCACTAAATCATAGCTATGCTAGTTACAGAGTCTCTCTCTCCCCTTCCGTCCCTCTTCCCATCTGTGTTCCCATCTTCAATGCCTTTGCAACATCTCTTTCCATTGTCCATATGACCTATATGTTTGTAAGCTCAAGGACCTAAGGCTTGGAGGTCCTTGGGAGCCCATTAAGCTGTTGGTTTGCTCCATGCTCTTGGGGCCACAGACACAGGTCTTTTTCCTGCACAATGCTTTTCTCTGACATTCAGTGTTTACTGAAATAAAATTTCTCTATGCAAAAAAAATATTTTTTTTTGTTAAAGCCAAAGTCAGTCAGTCTCTGTGGCAAGCAAGAACATCAACTGATATACTGAAACTCTCTGGGCTTGGCCTAATGCTTCATGAATTCCATGGGTTTGCAGATAGGCAAGTTCAACATAGACCTCGCTAGTGACCTTGAATCTGGTATATGTAACTATCTAGTCACTGACTGCACTTGTCCAAACATGCCATGTCCAAAAAGAATTGAAGAGACCACTACCACACCAGAATACACACACACACACACACACACACACACACACACACACACACACACTCAAACCTGCTTCTCCTAAAA
>NW_004949125.1:1368381-1375388 GCF_000317375.1 Microtus ochrogaster | reverse complement strand
AGCTAATCAGGCCCCAGATCTTAAGGTTTGCCCACGCCTCTCTCCATCTCTTATATATCATTTTTAATCCAAAAGGAAACCCTCATAATTCTATTTTTGAACTATATTGATATCTGACCTTTCTCACCAACTACCAAAACACATACAAGTCTGTGCTATTTCAAATTGAAAGCTGGGCTTCTAAATAAATGAGGGGAAACCCCTGGAGCCATGGAAGAAATGATCAAAAGTATGAGGCGTGTTCATTGAGTAAAGCAAACAAGAGCCTAGGCCTGACAGGGAGGCAAACGTGGGCCTGGAGTCAGAACCAGGCTTCAGCCCTACTTCTGCAGCCTGCCAGCTGTGTGCCCTGGGGTGAGTCGCTATCTCTAAACTTCAGTTCTGCTAGCTGTAAGTGGAGCTAATTTTAAGTGCCCCAGAAGGCAATCCTGAGGATTACAGAAGATATGCTTCAAGTAGGTACTCAATAAATAATAGCTGCTAGGATTATTAATAGGCTATTTAACTAATTTTTCAAGTTTAGAAACATCAGAGTTACTGTTTCTTCATAAAAGAAAAAAAAATCCACTTCATTGTAAGTCCGAAGGTCAACTTTTAAAAGTCATATGATAATGTTATGAAGAGATGGGGGAGAATAGGATCCTCCCCGACAAAGAAGGTCCTCAGGAAGGGACCTCACATGCAGAGGCTGAAAGCAGGTTGGGAGCTTGACCTGTGCTCCGTGTGCAATGCACTCCGGGTTGGATGTTTCAGATCGCAGAGGCAGCCCTGGTGGTATGGGGCTTTTCTGCTGCCCTCTGAGCTCTGGGTGCAGCCGCCTGGGTCTGGAGTGGAAGTTCCTCAGAGACAATATATCTTGGAACAGCGTATAAACAGTTGGCGAACAGCCCACACGCGCTGATTTATGACAGCTCACCCAGCAGGCAGTTAGGCGATGTGGGGCGATGATGAGGTGGAAAATACAAAACTAAAGGGCCTTTCTTGTAGAAGTGTAAATATTCCTAATCAGCCTCATCTCCTTCTTAAAGACGAGGTATGCACCACACTGCCAAGGCCGGGGCTTTAGCAACAGGTTTAGGCTTGCAAGCAGACTCTTTGTTTGACAGGACACTGTGTCCAGAATCTAATCGCACAGTTAGTTATGTTGTTAGCTTGTTAGGAAGTAAATAGTCTTTAGCATGAATATGCATTTTAAAAAAAGCCCATGAAATTAAGAGATATCTCACTGTACAAATTAAGAGTTAACTCAATGGATGCCCTTTCATACTCTGAATGAAGGTGGCGGGGTGATTCATGCAGCTGATGTGTGAACCAATGTGCATTTATTTGCTACCCAGTGAATTAAAATCATCCCAACACCACAGACGCCCAGCCCTTGACATGACGAGCTCCATCCCTGAGAAGTCTCATGCAGCCCTACCTTCCAAACCCAGGCTCTCTCAGTTCCCCCACATTTACCCCACCTCCCTCCCACGTTCTACACCGGAACCTCCCAGAACATTTATGCCCGACTGCATCTCTGCAGCCTTCTGAGCCACAGAACGGTCTCCCACAGCAATGAGATATCGATCCTTCCTTTTTGTTTCACCCAATCCCAAGAGGCCTCTGTTAGGATTGGAATCAATACAAAGGTGAATATCCAAGGAACTTCAAATACAGAAAAAGGCATAGCAGCCAAGCCATTTAAAGTAATGGGTATTTTTAACAAACATTTTGAAACATGGCTGTTTCATATATTTCTATTTTTTTCCTTGTTTCTGATGGCAAAAGCAGAGACATTTGGTAAGCAGGGTTCAGAGGTCAAGGTGGGATAACAGGCTTAGAGAAGGAGGTCCATGGTGACCTGCTAAGTGGGAAAGTGAGTGTCCAGCCCAGTTAACTCCCACAGTTTCATCTGAAACCCACTCAGCAAATGCCTCCCACACATCCTTTCCAAAAACTGAACCAAGAACTTTCCCCCTCATGCATTTTTTTATATGTGTGCAACCACTTGGCAGCATAAATATTTGACTTTTACCCCAAGCACACAGAATTCCATGATTCAAATTGGAAATTATTATCCTTGAACGTTTTTGTCTTTGCAGTATTACCTTTCAGTGTGACTGTAAGCTGCTCACTTAAGTAATATAAAACCAAGGACTAGGGCGACAGCCCATGGGATAAAGTGGTTGTCTTACAAATGTGGGGACCTGAGTTCAGAGCCCCAGGACCAATGAGAAACAGAGTACATAAGTAGGTACCCATAATTGCAGTACTACTTCCTAAAGAAGAATGAATGGAGAATGCAGACAGCTCATGGGTACACAGTATCAAATAACTGTCTCACACAAAATGGAAAGAGAGGGCTCCCCAATATATCCTCTGATCACTACATACACCCCTCAGATAAAAAATAAACATGGATCCAATGTTCGTTTTAACCACTTAAAGCTCCAAATGGAGAAAAGCTGCCTTCTACACATATCTTAAATGTGGGGCATGCAGGAAGACCTCGAGATAGGGTTTAATGACTCACAGTGTGATTAGCAATAGATGAGCGAGCCACTAATTGGATGAAAGGAAATAAAACTGCCGTGGAAGAATGAAAAGATAAACAGAAATAAGCAACAATTAGCACTTTATCGTCACAGAAAGGAGGGAACCCCACGGCTGTTTTAAGTAAACACCAGGCTTGGCTGAATGAGGTCACACACAGTTCAAGGGAGACGGCGGTGAGATGAACTCAAACCCAGAGAGAACGGGCTCCAGGGTGGAGAGGAGACCTCAGGTGCAGGGTGTACGACATGCGGAAAGTGACAGTGCAAGGTCACTCGCTTGAGCTGCTCAAAAATAGCCAAGCCGGTCACAAAACAGCTGCTCATGAAGGACCGGGGAAGCTTCTTCACTGAGCCTGGCTTCCCAGTCGCAGGCCACTTAGGAAGCACTTGGTACAGCGTAATGAATTACATTCACGTTTAGAATGACTTACATTCTACTGCTTGGAATAATCTTGTGTCCTTCTCTAAACCACGTCACTTGCGGTCTAGGGCAGCTGACGATGGGCACTAAGTTTAGAAGCGCTGCATGTCCTTGTGAAACTGTTTTCCTCTGGTCTGTATCCATGAAATTCCCCATATCTGCGGAGAAAAAATGGACTTTTAAGTTCTGGAGCGAGCTACTTTATGCGGGGGAGTCGGGGTCAGGGAGGGAAATAACTGTATTTTACAGTGCAGCTGGTGCCGCCGCCACACTTAACAAGGTGACAGGCGAGACGGAGTGGCAGTGCTGACAAGAGCGGGTGGGGCTGTGAGGGAAGCATTGGCTGCATCGTGAGCCTCTGAAACAGCCACTGGGACCCTCATCAGCAAGGCCACGGGCCTTTGCCACACTGCAACGATATGATGGTGGCTCACAGTTGACTCTAACACGAAAAGAAACTGCTGGAAGCCATCTCAGGCCCCGTGAAGCAGTTTCTACAAAGCTGCAATGAAATATTCCTGAATACCTTCCTCCACCTGGGTCTCCTTTTCCTCATCTCTAGGGCGATGGTCTCCCTCGCAAGTCTTTGGGAACCAATGTGTTCCAACCATTGGAGCGTTCACAGAGAATTCTCTTATGCACCCCCACACTGATGACATAGTTTTGGATAATCAGTCTTTGTTTTATTGATTAAAACAAAAAAAATGAGATTACAGTCATTACACTGTAGATATGAAAGGGTCTTTTTTAAATTAGTAAATTGAAATTTTAAAATAATCTCCATATTGTTATCAGATATAGTCAATGTATATACACAGAGTTGTTTCCACACCATATTGTATGTGTAGTAATGTATATGTGTATGTATGTGGGGGAATGAATTGCAGGCGTGTGTGTGTTTGTGTGTCTCTGTGTGTGTATGTGTAGTAACATATATTTGTACATGTTCCCAGGTATATGCAGCTGGTGTGTATGTAGGGGAATGAACAATTGCAGGTGTGTGTCTGTTTGTGTGTGTATATATGGAGGCCAGAGGATGATCAGGTATCTGTCCTGATGGATCTCCACCTGGTTTGGGGGACACTGACTCTCACTGAACCTGGCGACTGATAACTGGCTAGATGGACTGGCCAGCAAGCCTTGGGATGCTGCTGCCTCTACCTCCCCAGTCAGCACTATGGCTGGTTCTGGCATTGTATGTGGGTGCTAGGATCCAAACCCAGTTCCTTGCAGTTGTGTATCAAGCGCTTTACTGACTGAGCTATCCCCCTAGCCACCGTTTAGGGGGCTTAATTTCTTCTGCTTTTATCTTGGAGACAGAATCTCACTATGTAACCCTGACTGGCCTGGACATCACTACATGGACCAGGTTGCCCTTGAACTCACAGAGATCTGCTTCCTGAGTGCTGGGTTTAAAGGTGTTCACCAAACTGCCCGACCACCATGTATTATTAAGTATATCTCATTTTAAGATATTTTTCATGAAAGAAATGATACAGCTTTACCATTAAAAGCTATTTTCTATGTGCCAGGGCCTGCTATGATGGCATAGAAAAGAGCTATCTAAGACTGTGGGAAATGCCCTTGCTTCTTAGAAAGTGAAGGAAGTACGCACAAACTGAAAGATTGAGAAGCAAAGGGTGGGAACGAGGGCATGGATAACCCTGCAAAGTCCAAACTTCATAAATAATATGTAGCACACTCTAATCAATTCCAGGCTCTTAACTTACTCAAATATGGTTTGGGTATTGATCCAAACTCTATTTATTATGTTTTCAATTTTTCTATTGAATAAAAGTTCTGAATTATTCTGTAGACAGCTTTGGTGGTGACTTCATCTTCACAAACCGGCAAGATTGATGTCTTCCTCGTGGCTTAAACAATAGCCAAACATGCATAATACGGGGACCTCCCTCGGTCATG
This sequence comes from Microtus ochrogaster, assembly GCF_000317375.1. Classification (NCBI taxonomy): domain Eukaryota; kingdom Metazoa; phylum Chordata; class Mammalia; order Rodentia; family Cricetidae; genus Microtus; species Microtus ochrogaster. Next base: position 1,370,507 of record NW_004949125.1, on the reverse strand, counting down.
GTGATTATGACAGGAGGGTGAGATAGGTCTATGCTATTTTATATGCTAACATAAAGCTACGGATCATAACGGATGCCAAAGTTGGAAGCAGCAATATTGAAACAGCCAAAGCAGAAGAGAAGCACTGCAATGTAGACTCAAGCCTGGGTCATCCGATAGTGTAAAATTTCAGAATGTTCTTCTGCTTGCTTTTAAACAAGATGACATTTCAGCAGTGTTTTCAAACGACACTGAAGCAGACTGTCCGCTAGACAGATCCTAGTCTTCAAAGACTTCCTATCATAAGGAAGGGGCAGCGTATAGGCCAGGTCTCCTGTCCCCGAAGACTGCGTGACAGTCAAGGTCTCTGCCTTTTGATGGTCCCTTCTTTTAAAAGCTTCATCCCCCAAAATGGATCTGCTGAAGAAAGACAGCTGGGACTTGACTGTCCATATCTACTAGGCAGCAAAATGGCTCCTTTTTTTTTTAATTTTTGTTTTTCGAGACAGGGTTTCTCTGTGGTTTTGGAGCCTGTCCTGGAACTAGCTCTTGTAGACCAGGCTGGTCTCGAACTCACAGAGATCCGCCTGCCTCTGCCTCCCAAGTGCTGGGATTAAAGGCGTGCGCCACCACCGCCCAGCAAAATGGCTCCTTAGCAGATCCCAGGGAAGAACCAAGGAAATCTGACCTTAACTAGGTTCAACTTTTTATTCTAAAAATACCTTTAATCCCAATACCAGCAAGCCAATGGCAGTTGGTTTATACTAACCACCTTACTTCCCTCTCTTCCTGCTCCCATGGGTTTGGGAAATCCTTAATCTTCTCAGTTGGAAAAAAAAAAAAAGCAACATCTCACCTGGGTGTCTGTGTTTGTTTTTAGATTTTTAAAGTTATATTTATTTGCATGTTTATGTGAGTGTTTATTGCCGCAGGATATGTGTGTGAGCACATGAAGGTCCGAGGAGAGGACAAGTTGAAGGGGTTCATGCTCTCCTTTCACCATGTGGTTCCTGAGGATGGACCTCAACAAGTCATCAGGCTTAGGGGTCAAGCACCTTTACCCATTGAGATATTTAACTGGCCCTATACCAGTTTTAACCATAATTCTATTTTATTTATTCATTCATTCATTCATTCATTCATTTATAGCCAGGGTCTCATGCCGCTCCAGCTGGCACTGAACTCACTATGAAGCCAAGCATCATCTTGGACTTCTGATCCTCCCCGCCTCCCAGTTTGCTGCCTTGGTTGGAACACAGGGCATTATCCAAGCCAGGCAAACATTCTACCAACTGAATTACATCCCCAGGTCTTATGGCACTACTTCAGAGGAACCAAGGACAAGTATCAATCGCCACATCAGAAAGTGCCTCCCCACACTGCTGCAACTCTGCCCGTTGCTCAAGGCCGGTGCTCACGCTGCACACGCACATGCCACTTGAACTTCAGATCTTCTCTGCAAGAGAGCGCCCATCCTGTTCCGCACCACGCAGCGGTAAAACCCGGCATCCAGCTTCTGTAATGAGGGGATGATATACCTGCAAAATGCCAAAAAGACGTGTCAGTCATCAATCCTGGAAGAGCAAGGGCATCCCTTCCAGAAGATGCTCAAGTGATCATTTCCCTGGGACTCAAGACGTACTCAAGCCCTCGCCGAGGGAGACCACTGTGAGTTTGCTTCCCCAGCATCCCAAGTCCAGTGAGGTTGCAAACTCGTACATGGAGTCAGGACTCATGCTGTTCCCTACGGTCAGCACAGTGTCACGCGTGTTGGGGCATGAATATGTAATGTTCCCATAGGCTCACTTGTCTGAACTCTCAGTCCTCTGTTGGTCATGCTGGTTTGGAAGGCTTAGCAACCTCTAGAAGATAGATTCACTGGAGTAAGCGGGCCATTGGGAGGTTTTGTGCTTTCTGACTCCCAAGGCACACAAGTGACGAGCTGCCTCAAGCTTCTGGTGCCATGCTTCTCCACCATGTTAGACTGTATCCCACAGAGCGTGAGCCACAATGAAACACTCCCTCCCTTAGGCTTCTCCCTGTCAGGGGGGCTGAGAAATGTTAAATAACCAGCGGTCAGTGCAACGAAAGCAGACTTTTCAGTTTAAGAAAATCACCTATTAGAACATCCCCATTGTCTCAGTGTG
>NW_004949125.1:1360678-1367918 GCF_000317375.1 Microtus ochrogaster | reverse complement strand
GACAGAAATCTTAATAAATACATTAAAAAAAAGAAAATCACCTATTCTTACAGTGCCAAATCTCAGGATTTACAGAAATACTTTCTGGAACTGTGGTCTCCTGCACACAAAGTCCAAGTCACTTCGTATGGAAAACCACTGCCACTTTAAAGTATGAGTTGTGGCTGTCCTCAGGCGAAGCAGGCCCAGGACCAGGACCATCCTGTCTCCACCCCAGTGTGGATATCTGCTAGTATAACGTATGCTCCTAGGGGATTTCCTTTTCCACGTGCTGACACCGACAATAGCTTTGTTTTTTCAGATGATGAAATAGGGTCAGACATAATAATTTACCTTGTGTAATGTGATGGATTCTAGTTTTCATTCCTAGGGCTATAATAACCCCTCACACCCCATACCCTTCCAAAAGCCTCATCGGCATTACAGTAAGAGAGACTTTCTGTACCAGTCCTACTGAAGTACAGCATGAGTTTTATAAGTCAGGATGTTTGAAATCCATGTTTGAAACCAGCAGGGATGTAGTTAATCATCACTGGATAGAATTCAACAGCTCCTGAACCCAGACCTGAGGTGGTACTTAACTGATTGTAGGCCATGGTCATAAACTAGCCAAGAACAAGTTTTGTCAAACTGCCTGATAAAGGGTTAATATTCAGAATAAATGTGGAGCTCCCTAAAGCCCAACAGGTAGAGGTACTCATCTGAAGAAGGCAAAGGGCCATGGGGTTTTCAAGAAGGTAAGTAGAGCATCCATGGTACTCAGTGCATCCACGGTACTTAGTGCATCCACAGTACTTGGCATTCACGGTACTTAGTACATTCACAGCACTTGGGTATACTCATGGTACTCTGCGCACTCACGGTACTCTGCGCACTCACGGAACTCTGCGCACTCACGGTACTCGGCATTCACATTCACGGTACTCTGTGTACTCACAGCGCATTTACCGTCAGAAAAATGCAAACCCCAACCACACTAATACTACAGCCCACGGCTCCTAAGAGCCATGCTGAGGATGGAGAGAAGGGAATGTTGTCCACTACTCCTGGGCACGTAAACTGAGACAATACTACACAGTGAGTGCTCTTTGCAAAATTCAAAATGGAGCTATTATAGACTCAGCACTGCTTCTCTGAGGGGAAACTGAAATCAAGACCATGAGGACCCCTGCACCCCATGTTCACTGAAGCTTCATAGCACCCAAGCTCTGGAAAGAACCCAGGAATTTGTCAGCACAGGAGTGGATGGAACATGGTATAGATTTAAACCAAGAAAGGGGGGTTTTCCCACAAGAACATGGATGAACCTAGCAGACATCCTGCTCATGCAAACAAACCAGTCACAGGAGGAGAAACACGACATGCAATGGTGACAACCAGGGAGGGCAAGTGGGGGTTTGACAGCACCAAAGAAAACCAATGTTTAGTTAGATAAAATGAACAAGTCATATCAGTGTTCTGTGAGACATAGAAAACACAGTGAGCAATGTGGTATTGTATATGTATGGTTGGCCAAGGGGCTACTGAGGCATTTTTTTAATGTTTAAAATTCTGTTTATCAGTGTGGGTGTGAATGATGTGTTGGGGGTATTCATGCCACAGTGCACATGTTTAGGTCAAAGGACATCACTGTGGAATGTGTTCCCTCCTTCTACGTTTACACAGGCTTCGGTGACCCAATTCAGGTCAAAAAGCTTGCACGGCCAGAACCTTTTCCTGCTGAGCCATATTTACCAGCCCTACATGTTCTTATTACATAAAAACAGTATTGGAAAGACAGGATTGGAGCAAATGCATGCAAATGGTGATGAGGAAGTTGTGACTGGTGTCAGGGTACATGCTTATCCTAAATTCACTGGGTTGTGTGTACTACACATAGACAATGCATTGTAGGCCTACTTTATCATATTAAAATAAGACACACTGGTTGAGATGACTTAGCATTGCAAACAGGAGGACCTGAGTTCAAATCCCCAGAACCTACCAACCAGGCTGTGATGGCTGCACATACTTACAACACCAGTGCTGAGCATGCTGTGCAAACATGAGGACCTGAGTTCACAAGCCCAGAGCCCACCAACAAGACTGTGCATGGTTGCACATACCGATAGCCCCAGGGTCGAGAGATGGCAGACACAGGAGGATTGCTATGGGTTTCTGCCTGCAGACTTAGATCCACAGTCAGTGGGAGACCCTGTCTCAAGGCAATAAGGAGGGGAAGAGAGTGTTGGAGCAGGCTATCAGGCCTCCGAGCACACTTACATTTGTATACACACATACACAAAATTAAATTAAACTAAATATGTGGGTTGGTGGTACTCACTTGTCATGTCCAAGAGGTCATTGTCGTATGCCCTACCCAAGAGGTTGAAGTGAATGAAGCATAACAATGTTCACACTGTAACAGAACAAGGGAAACTTTCATTCTGAATGAAGAAAGCAAGGAGTAAGATTGGAGGCCTGGATGTTTTCTCATTGGGAAGGGCGTAGGTCATGAAAGGTCACATGTACACAGTCTCCTCAATATCTGAAAAATGCAATGCTGCTGCTGCTTTTCCTTAACGAAAGTGATGCTCCGGCTGCGGCTGTCTAATCTTTTGAAGACATGTGTTCTTACAAAGTATAATCAGAAACTTAAACCAACTCGGGCAAAAGACACCGTGTTAGCGTGTTCTGTTTGCTCTGTACCAAGTAGACCTGGAAGCATTGATATTCAACTAATCGCTCATCTTTTTTATTCAAGTATATCCAATTAGTCATCCTGGAAAAGGGAACCCAGAGGAATAATTTTAGGTGAATAAAACACTTGGACAATACAGGCAATTCAGCAGTAAGCAAATATTAATCAAAGTGAGTCTCCCTCTGATAACCTTGCAGTGGTCCTATGGTAGGACTCATAAAACCTTTTATGATAGGAAAAAAAAACATTGCTGAGCATTAATCTTAAAAATTCTGTTCTATTATGAGGAACAGTTCATCCCAAACAAAATTAATTAGTGAAGACAATCAGAATATACCAAACCGAGCACAAAGAGTCAATGCCGTGTATTTAAATTACAAATCAGACTGGAAGGCTGCGGGCTTTGATTGTTGTGTACTGTAATTATAGGAATGAGGGGTGCTGAGATTAGGTTAAAGAAAAATCAACAGAAGTTTTTAGAGGAGCATGAGGACAGGTCATTGGAGCACAGCTCTGGAGAGCTGCAAGGACAATTGGATCGTGGTGACATGACCATGTTTACATAACTGTTACCCGATCTACTTTTTTTTTTCTCTTTTTAAGTATCTTGCATAGATGAAAAAATTCTTGTGAATTTCTACAATAATCTTATATGCTAATGCACAGATATAGCATTGCTTTCAAACGACAGGAAGAGGCGGATAGGAAAAGTGAGTATTAGGCATATGGCGCCATGCGCCGTCTCCAAGGATAATGTCGCACCAGGGGAAAATATACAAAACCGTTGTGAAGTCCTCCACCTCTTACCGGAATTCCTGCGCAAATTATGTTCACCTAACAGATGGGAGTGTTCGTTGTAAGCCTATTGTTTATAAACACACATTTTTAAGCAGAGAAAGTTTCCTGGCTCATTGGAAGAAGGTATGATAAAAATCGTGGTACCATATGCCGCTCAGCACAGGCAACACTTGCTCCTGCTCCAGTCAACACTGGGCCAAGGTATGAACACATCCCACCAGGGTAGGGCTCTGCTAGACTAACACAGCACTCCAGGACAACGGAACTCTAGATCCCACCAATGCCAGAGAAGACAGGGCCAAGACTGCTGGAGATAGCACCTTAGCCACGAATGCTACCCTGAACACACACCAGAACATTCAAAGCTTCTCCTTCCCAGCCAGCAGTAAATGCCTAGCTAGGAGAGGATGGAAAACTCACACTGAGTCTGCCCAGGATCTGAACCCTCTTCACATTTATGGACACTACTCTAGAAGTACGTCTCAAAGAACCAAAGATCACAGTGGCTATTCTTAGGCTCACTCCAGAGCACAGGGACATCACACAGCCAAGTCAACACTGCTGCTGTGGCCTGGTACTGCAAAAGAACTGGCCCAAGAGCCAAAAGGTGAGGTGAGAAATATGGCAGTGGTTGGACACGATGGTGATTGGACATGACAGTTGTGGTAAGACAAGGGAGATAGGACATGGGTATGCATCAGTGCAGTGGTGGAATACGGCCATGACGGGAACCAGAAGTGACAGGGTACAGCAATGGTAGGTTATTGAAATGGCAGTGTCATAGTGGTGGAAATGCTGGTGGGGGAGACATGGTAGAAGTAGTGACGCAGCTGGGGTGAAGACACACAGCGGTAGGGGACATACATGGCTGTGGGGAGATATGACAGTGGTAGAAAGGAAGCAGTGGCAGGTGGACAGGTGGAGCAAAGAGAGTGTTGGACAGTAACTGAGGCAGCACCTCAGACCATGGCGTTCGATGTCAGTCCTGAGGGGACTGGCTTCTGGGATGATTGCGGCACTGGGGGCTTGCTTCACTCTACTCTGCCAAACCTCCAGTGTCTCCACAATTCTAAAGATACTTCACTATCTGCAAAAGCACAACTCGTGAATGACAGTAGATTTAATGAAGTTCAAAATCTACTCCGAATGCAATAAAAACAACTGGGGGGGGGGTGAGATTAAAACAAGATCAAAGCAACAATGACCATGGCTTCTTGCTGAATTGCCCGTGACCATTCATTGATACAGAGTAAAAAAAACAAACAAACAAATAGACAAAAAACCTCTAAGACAAATTAGACTGATAGTATAGAATCTTTCTGGAAAAGAACTATTCTGTTTCTAGAAATGTATGATAAAATAGAACTTATTTTTAAAGGGTTACTGTTTGGCAGCCATTCACAACAAGAGGATACTAGGATTGAGAATACTCATCCGGGCCACAAAACCACACCTCCAGAACAAGGCCCAGTCTGAGTATCTTGGGTGGGGATGTAGCTCAGGTCATGGAACGTCTGCCCAGCAGGCACAAAGTCATGTGTTTGATCCCTAAACCAGGTGCAGTAGGGTACCACACACTATAATCCTCGTGTATTACAAGCAGGAAGATCCGGAGTTCAAGTCATCCTTGGCTGCACAGGGGACCTCAGTTACCTGGGCTAAGAACTCCTGTCAACCAAACAAACAAAGAACCAACCAACCAATCAATAAAAAACTACTGCTAATAATAATGATGATAACATAAAATTTTGGGGCTGGCAGTTAACTTAATGGTTTAGTGCTTGGCTAGCAAGTATGACGCCCGAGCACACCTTAGAGAGAAATGAGTAAGACAATAAGAGGGAGATTTCCTAAGTGGTAGGAGGCTTCCCTGTTATCCATAAGGTATAGGTTCAATCCACAGCACCACACAAAAAAATCCACTAGTTACAAGTATAATTTTATGCTAGCACAATACCTATTTTTCATGAATAAGCACCAGATTTTATAATAAGTTTTATGCCTTTGGACAAAAGCTCATTCTTATTTTTATAACTAAAAAGAGGGGATTTAGGGAAATACACATTAAAAGCCATGTGTAGGTTCACAAAATCACCCCATCTTGGGAAGGTTAGATGATAATTATGTTTTCAATTTTTTTTTATAAATTTCCTATATTAAATTTTAAAAAACAATAATCCAAAGTGGAATGAGTCTGTCGCTGACTGTTTCCTCAAGCAAAATAATGATGAAAAAATCTACACTGGAATTTGATAAGAAAATAGATACACAATTTTGAAGGTGTGCCTGACTGACAGGTCATACTCATTGGGGCAAGTTGAAGGTTATGCCCTGAGAAGAGTTAAATCATCAGTATGAAGTTAAAGTGCACAGAACAGGAGAGATGGAGTGATCCACTGGGAACCCTGTACTTCCAAAAGTTACCATGTACGTGTGTGTGTGCGCGTGTGTGTGTGGGGGTTATTTAAAAATTATTTTAAATGAAGAGGGAAACTAAACAGGTGCCTGCCTGTGAGTCTGGGCTACACGTAGCAAGCAGGTACTAGTGGTGTCAGGGTTCAAATCTGGCCATCCAAAGATTCCAGAGACCAATGCGATGCCAAGTTCCCACAAGCATCTTACTGATGGCTATCACAGGTGACTATGTTTAGACTCTATTCTAACATTGACAAAAGTCAACCCAAAGTTCAAGAGTCACTGTTGGGATATTCCAGGACTCTGTTTTTCACCAGTGTAAGCAATGTTTTGGAGACTGTTCATTCTTTCTCTTTTGAGGGGCAAAAAGGTGAAAATCTCCATTTCATGAAGCTCAAGAATGTGACAGGAATGTGTCTGTCAGATCTAGCATTATTAGGATTAAATACTCTCAAGTCAGTGTGAATTGAATGTCAGAAAACCTTTGGGAAAGAGGGCATTGATTTTTTTTATGGAGAAAAATCTTTTATTCCATTTGTGATTATTTAATTCTTTATGATGTGAGATTCTCTGTAGACATAAAAAATGGGGACCATTACACCAAGAACTGAAGTATGAAGACAAATGTTACCCTTTGCACAGTTAAAAATATCTACACCAAGGTATAACGAAAAAGGGATCTAAGCAATAAGCATGATTAACAAGCACTAATGGATCAGGATCATACAGTTAAAGCTCCTGCTGTCTCATTTGGAAGTCCTTGTCAACAATGGATCATATTGAATGGGGTTGTCCTGATGGCTAAGGCTTTTCACTTAGACTCCACAATTACCCTAATACAAAAGACCCAATGGGATTAATTATCTACATCCAAATCATCTCCAATAAGAACTTCAAGAAGCCACATGCCAGTTCCGTTTGGGAAATTCCCCAAGAACAACCCTATCTGCTCTGACTACACAACAAAGACAGTCAAACTGAAGCCAGCAATCAATTCAAGCAGCACAAAGTTTTGTGGGATCCACATGAAGACTGGCCACACCTCACTAACACTAAAGATCCAAGTCACATACCCTACCACGAGTTATGCTCTACAAGCCTGGGAGAGCAGCATGGCTCACTTTTTCTTGGAGTGAGATTGCAATGGCCTATCCATCCTTAAATTCCCACACTTATTATCCCCAGCTTTCTAGACAAAATGATAATTTGATGCTTCAGAAATGAAGAGTCCATTTTTCAATGACAGAACTCACAAATAGCCGGGCGATGGTGGCGCACGCCTTTAATCCCAGCACTCGGGAGGCAGAGGCAGGTGGATCTCTGTGAGTTCGAGACCAGCCTGGTCTA
>NW_004949125.1:1354966-1359488 GCF_000317375.1 Microtus ochrogaster | reverse complement strand
CCATTGCCATTGTTCTTGACGTATAATTTTTATATACTTAACTTCTATCTGGTAGTATTACTGACCTCACTATAGAGGTGATTATACTGTTTGACAATGAAATTAGTATTTTTTCTTTTACAATATAGATAACTTATTTTTCTTGCCTTATTGCACTGGCTACTAAGTGTACTATCATAATTTGATGCTTCGTAACTTTGTGGCTCTTATTCAAATTGGGAGCAAAGTAGCATTGTTTCTTTAATTATTTTCCCTTGTCCTTTCTTCAGTTGAAGTTACACATACATTTCAAGTTTTCTTGTTTCTAATGCTTATTTAATTGTTTCTTTAATATGCCTTTTATTTTGTATAGTTCTGTTGATGTATTCATGATCTTACTCATATTTTCTTCTGAGCATTCTAATCTCCCTCAGATACAGTTTTATCTTTAGAGTTTGTCTTACTTTGATTATCTATAATACAACCATAATTGTCTCCCAGCCTTTCTCTGCTACTTGGTGTCAGTTCCACCATGGTTTCAATAGCCTTTATTTTCCTTCTCACTTTACATCACGTGGTCCTGCCTCTTTGCAAGCTTGATACATTGATTGAATTTTAGATACTATGAAGTTTCAATTGTTGAGTTCTAGCTACCTTGGCATTCTTATAAATGTACTTAAACTCTGTAGTGATGCTCAGAAGTAATTAGCTCAACCCTTTCAAAGTATTGCTTTTTAACAGTAGCTAGGTGGGACTACACCATATTTTGGCAGAGAACAAGTCATGATCAATGTTTCTTATACTAAGCAACAGATTGATTGATTAGATTATTTCAAAATAGTGATTTTTGGTCACTTGCGTTTGCTCAATTTGAAGGCCAGATTAATAACCTTTTCTCAGCTGATTTGTTACTGAAATCTGTACAAATACATTCCTTTGATTTTCCTAAAAGAGAAAACATCCTTTCCTTAAAGGATGCTATGCTAACTTTTACAGAATAGTTCTTCCAATGGAAGAGTTTTGTATGTGGTTAATTGTGAAGGACATGTAGTACAGAGCTGGCCTCAGCTTAAATAGTTGAGCTGCGAACTGTTGCGATATTATTTCATCTTTTTGCATATAAGGCATTTAATCTATATACTAACAGCCAATATATATTTAATGCTCTTTAAGTCCTAGAAACCATCCCATATATCAGGACTAGCAATAAGCAAGTTAAGATGCTGTCCCAGCAAATTCAAAATGCCATACAACAAAAAAGGTTACCCTGCTTTGTAGGGGATATCAGAGCTCATTCAAATTGTCCTGGTCCATTAGCTGAAAATAATGCATTGATAAACTTTCAAAAATAATTGCTTTATCTCAGGTTGAGATTGCTCAGTGATCGCATGCTCTGCATCATCAACATAGTATAAGTTTAAGAAAACAATTTAGATTAACAAGGGAAGCTGCTCGACCAATTGTTAAGCAATGTGATATATGCTCACAGTATTTACCTGTACTTCATCTGGGGGTTAATCCCTGAGGACAACTTCCTGCTCATTTATGGCAAATGGATGTTACTTGAATTGCAGAATTTGACAAATTAAGATATGTGCATGTGACAATCGATACATACTCAATATTCTTGATGACAATTGCACAAACTGGAGAAGTCACTAAGCATTAATAACTCATTGCTTAAAATGTTTCTCATACATGGGGACCCCAAAAATCATAAAGATTTTTTGTTCAATGCATCCCTAAAGATGGATGGTGTGTCCAGATATGTTAGTAAAGCATTTCAGCAATTTCACAGTAGGATATCAAACATAAGACAGGTATTCCTTATAATCCTCAAGGACAAGGAATTGTAGAGCATGCCCATGCCTCCTTAAAAACACAACTTCCAAAAAATAAAAACAGGAGATTATCTCTTCAAAAACCACATAATGCCATGAGTCATGCACTGTTTATGCTAAACTTCTTGAATATGGATATTCATGAGCAGTCTGCTATGGACAGATTTTGGCATGATGGCACCAAGACAACCTTTGCTAAAGCAAGTCAGAGAGACCCTTGCACAGGATTATGGAAAGGACCCAATCCTGTGTTAATATGGGGTGGAGGACATGTCTGTGCTTTTTCACAGAATGAAGATCAAGCGAGATGGCTTCCTGAATGTCTGGTTCAATGTGTCCAGCAGAGGAATGCCAGCCCTGATGTCATTGCAGTTGCTGATGACTTCATAGAAAAAGTACAAAGAGGTTCCTGAACCTGTGATCCTGACCTCCTCATACCACCATGCTGCAGGGTGAGGAAAGGGGTACCTGAACCAGTGTTCCTGACTCACAACATCATGGAAGGAAGGAAGATCATGGTGACAACTGATGATTCCCAGTCTCTTGATGGACTTGCTGTGCTAACTTCCAGACCTAATGAGTACTGTTTTACATTGGAACAAGACCAGAAATGCAGACTGAACATTTGACTGTTTTATACTTTTGGACACAGGCATCAGATTGCCAGTGAGGTATTCAGTCTGCTGTTGAAATGTTGAAAGAACCTGAGAACTGAGACCTCAATTTTCCCCTCAGGGGAAAAAGACTCATTACAAGGAGTGACTGAAGCCCCTCTTCCGATGTGAGGAGGGTAGCCTAAGGGTTTTTTCTGCTGCTCAGAGACTGGGACAATTGCTTAAAAACAGCATAGCAATTGGACTCTCACCCCTTACAAAAACCTTTCTTGTGATTAGAAAGGATTTAAGAGAATTGTGATTTAACAAATTGTGTTATGGTATTGACCTGTTAATGCTTTAGTTCACTATAAGATGTTAGTGATTAGAAAAAGATTAGAACTTGTCTAAAAACAAGTTTGACATTACCAATGAGCTCTTGAATTTGACATGTTTGATAAAAGTTTAGATTTTGATACAGCTAAAAACTGTTAAGAAACACTCTAGACCAATTCAAAAAGGGCATTCCCAATCCTGGTGACCCCCCACTCCTTTAATTAGGGGATACTATAGCCATAGAAGTGTGTACAGCATAAAATATTATCTGCTTGCTTATCATTATTAATTGTTGATGAACTCTCTTGTCAGAAACTTGGCTCAGAGACACAGGACCCAGAGGTACTTTCTCCCTTAACTTCCCTTGATTATGGAGGTCAGCAGTCAGTGATGGGTTTGATCCCTTTTCCTCCCAGGTGCCTAAGACATGGACATGTATGATTGGAATGCATGTACCAGAGACAGGTAAGTCTGGGAAACAGAAGAGTGTTCAGCTAAGGCAACCATCTGTTCTGTTGCAGAAACACAGGCTTTATTAAAATTTATAAAAAGGGAGGAATTGTGGAGGCCCAAAAATGTGAGCCTATTTCCACCTTGACCAAAGGTCAGAGAGTTGGAATTTACCTCTATTCCTTCAAGGTTATTGTGTTTCTACCTCAAACAAAGGTTCCAACTAGATTCAGACAGAGAGTTCTGCTTTCTCAAGGTTATTGTCAAGGTGGGGCCAATATCTACACCTTGTATTTCAGGAATAGAGAAGTAGATATGTTTCCACCTCAAACAAATTTCTAAGGATCCAACTAAGGTTCCAGCTACCTTGTGGAGATAACATTAGATTCCACTTAAGGAGTGATTTGCCCACAGTATATTTTGGTCTAGGGTGTAAGCATGACTTGTTTTGTCCTAGCAACAGAATGTTTAACTACAGACATAGCCCACAACCTTCAACCTGTCTATTCATTTACTTGTATCATGTTAGTGCAGTTTTTTTATATTACTCCTACCTTTTGAGGTCAGAGTATTATGAGCAATAGGAAGTTAAACACAGGTGATTTCAGTATTCACTGGAACTCCCTCCTGGTATTATTCTATATGCTTCTGTTTTATTGTTTTTATTTGTGTCTTTGTATTCTTTACTAATCTTTCTAAATCCCTATGCCCCTACCCTGGCGAGTGGCATTTTTTGCTGAGGTTGATCCCTGACAAGGGTTGCTTTTCCTCTTGACACATGTTCAATATCTGATGCTGACAGAGATAGCTGTTGTAGATAAGGATGCTCTGCCGTGTCTCCAGTAACCTCAAAGAGTCAAGTATAGACCCTTAAGGTTCTAGCACAAAACTGTGCCTTCTTTAGTGGGCAACTCCAGATACTGAAAAACAATTCCTGTGGTGCGGAGTGATAAATAAGAGCTAGGCTGTGGGTATTAGAAAATGCCCATGGAAATAACTCTTACAAAGGGATTATCAGAGCCATATAATTCCAAGAATCAAGGCTGCTCTCTCAACAACTCTTAAGCCACACAAACTGATGGAACAGCTAAAATCCTAGGCCTGCGTAATGCACGACCATAGCATGCTGGACACGGAAGTGCCACACTATAGCCTTCCAGGAATACTGCAAAGGGGCAGCTTTGCAAGCAGCATATTTGGCCCTCTGGTGGTTTATTACCTTCGTCATCTAGAGAAGACCTAGAACCACCTAGGAAAAGAACCTCTGGGTGTACCTGTGAGGGACTACCTAGGTTAGATTAGCCTCTGGGTGTACCTGTGAGG
>NW_004949125.1:1344642-1354741 GCF_000317375.1 Microtus ochrogaster | reverse complement strand
GCCTCTGGGTGTACCTGTGAGGAACTGCCTAGGTTAGATTAGCCTCTGGGTGTGCCTATGAGGGACTACTAAAGTTAGAATAGCCTCTGGGTGTACCTGTGAGGAACTTCCTAGGTTAGATTAGCTCTTCCCTGCCACGTCCAAGATGCTGATAGAATCATCACCAGTATAAGAGAACACAGTACTGATAATAGTAATTAGTAAAGGACCTATCGACTAGGTTAGAGCCATATGGCAGAGGGAAAGGAAATGGCAATCACAGCGCTTAGTGCTCCTGTCTAGCAGACTCCCTTGAGTTCCTCACTGAGCCATCCACTGCACCCTTGCACCCTTCTTCATGTGGGTTTTAGTCATCGCTTATCAAAGTTATCCCCAGGAATTTAATAATTTTATCGATACTGTGAAATTTCCTCATCCTTTTATAAAACTGGAGAAAATAGCTTTTTCCCTTTAACATTCTCATTTTTACTGAAATTAAAAAGAAGCATCCCTCAAGTTCCTATTGTTATTGTGGCAGAGAACTGAGCGATGGAAACAGGTCTCCTAAGAAGACGATGACATTTTTAGACTATCCAATTATCCCAACTGTTATAATAGGCAGACCGCACGAGCATTAAGAAATCCTTTGCACGTGGGTTTGCATACAGACACACACTTGGAATATAAATATTACAGCATTTTCCTCAGTGTAGACTGGGACTTACAGATGTTTCCTGTAAAAGTCGCATGCAAAGCCACCTCAGACACCTGTGCAAACTTAATTACTCAACTGCCATTGATTTGCCTCTGCCCTCATCTGTGCCTAAAAGATGGCACAAGCATCAACGTGAAACTGAACATTTAAAATTCACCATGATCCACAAGCAGAGAAAATGCTATTCTTAGTCCATGCTAGAAAAGGTGAAACGGCGTTATTATCTCCTTACAGTGTTAGCATTTTCCTAACTGACACCAAGGGAGGTAAAAATCGGCGCTCGCTCTCAGGCAGGGTGGCTATCATTTCCATCCCCGTTTCCAAATTTGAGACTTACAAAGGTCTCTTGAAGGTTAACACAGGAGAGCTGAAGGTGTTCCGGAGAGGAGGTGGATGAAAAGAATAATTTGAAGAAAATAGTATGCAATTTTTAAGCAGCTTTTACATCTGGACATACTGATGATAAAATACAATGGATTCTTGAGAACTCATCTCAGAGTCTGAAGACCTCAGTGAGCAAAGTGTAATTCATCACTTCTACTGTAAGCCATCCCTGCTCCAGAAGAAGGCATATCTCCCCATTGGCTCCCAGCGAAGCGGTAGTGAGGCAGCTGCCTTAATGGTCCATGTATAATGAATCCCTACCTTGGTCTTGCTTCAATACAAACAACACTGTTTTGTCTTCCCGTGGATTATCACCACATGTTTCAAATGAATAGGTAATTTTTGTTACTGGAAAGAACAATGAGGAACAAAATAAAATATAAAGGATATACCTTTTCACATATTTCGGTCAACATTAAGTTTAAGAAGCTGGTTGTGTAAGAATAGCCTAGGGTACATGTGGGCTTTTAAAAGAAAAAAAAAAGTTTGGGCCAGGGAAACAGCTCAGGTGGTATGGTGCTTGGCTTGCAAGTATGAGGACCTGAGCTTGATCCTTAAAACTCATGTCAAAAATCCAGATGTGGTGGTGCACATCTGTAATTGGAGCACCCACTGAAACAGTTTACCTGAGCTAATGGGAGCTCATCAACTCCAGCCAGACAGGGAAGGAACAATCATAGGACCAAGCTAGATCCTCTGAATGTGGGTGACAGTTGTATGGCTGGGACAGACTGTGGAGCCACTGGTATCCATGTTGTTTGTGCTAACTTTTTGGAACCTATTCTCTTTGGATGGATACCTTGCTCAGCCTAGATACAGTGGGAAGGGCCCTGGTTTCTCTGAGGAGAGGATGGGGGCAGAGGTGGAGAAAATGGGAGAAGGGGAGGGAGTGGGAACTGGGATTTATATGTAAAATGAAAAAAGATAGTTTGTTCTTCTTTAAAAAAAATAGAATAATGTGTACATTTAAAGCAAAAAAAAAAAGCAAAAACAACAGCAAAACAAGATGCCCATGATGATGTAATGTCCACCTCACTCAGGTTCATCGTCATTCTTTTTGTTCTCTCCCTTTCCGTAGGTGAAGACCCACTGAAAGACTCTTAAGGGAGGCATCCTTCTTCTGTGAGGAAGGAGAGATCACTGAACAGGGCACAAAAAGGCATGGTGCCTAAACAAATGGCCTAGCCTTGGGCAGCTCCATTTCAGAAACATACTAAGGGAACCTGAAGATCAGGGAAAGAAATTCCTTTCTAGGTAGCCACAGCAGGTACTCAGCTTTGAGGGCCTCCTGCCATACACAATCCACCTCTTTGATCTCCTCCCAAGAAGGACAATTATTTGGGGTCCCACTGCTTACTTCCTGGAGCACACAGAACATATCATTTGATTTTACTGAGGACCCACTAGCATGGGATTTATTACATTATTTTATAGCTGAGAAGACTAGGTCAAAATGGTAACCTTCTCCAATGTCACTCAGATAGAAAGATGAAGTTACTGGAACACAAGGAATGTGTGTCCAAGCTTGTCACTTGTCACTCCACACTGGTCTCATTTCTGCACTCACCACAACATCACACAATTAACACTGAGGAATATTGCTGGTAATTACTGGAACATCAAATATGTGTCAGGAAATAGGGTGTTCCACACAGCAAAGTCTCTCAATGCCTACAACACTATCCATGAGGTGTGGTCAGCCCTGTGATGGTTCAACTTGACAGGATCTAGCTGGGTTCAGGGTGGGAAGTCCTACACTGACTGTGGGCATCACCGTTCCATGGCATGATGTCCCAGGCAAGACAAAGGGGGAAGTGAGCTGAGCACCAGCATTCGGCTTGCTCTGCTTCCTCATTGGGAACACATTACTGCTGTGATTTTACCTCCACAAAGAGATGTACCCTTAAGGTGTGAGCCAAAACAAACCCTCTACCCTAAAATTGCTTTGGTTGAGCATTTGATTCCAGCAATTCAGAAAGTAATTAAAATAGTCTGTTCTTGTAAATCTTTACTGGAGGGTACATAGTCAACCTCCCCAAGGTCATAGCATCACGTAGGACTTGGAGCTGGGATTCCAACCTAGAACTATTCAAGTCAAGAGGGCTCTGGATGGCTGTGATAAATCATTCCCTGCAAAGTGAATAACTAGGGGTGGAGCTATATTGGAGAAGGTCAAAAGTCATACATGTTAAAGGGCAAGCATATGACAGAAACAAGTAAACAAGTGTTGGGTGATAATGAAGAGAGGAGCCAGATGCACAGTGGGGATGAGAGCTTGTGAGGTGGAACTGTGTGGCTGTTTTCTTGGCTTGGTCTGCAGACCAATGTAGTCAGCTTCTGAATGGACTACCAAGACTGGAAAACAGGGGCTTTATAGGAAAGCTTACAACCACATGAGTGGAAGTGGGGCTTTGATAACACACACACACACATACACACACACACACATAAACAAAGAGAGAGAGAGAGAGAGAGAGATGTTGGAGGGAGTGAGCTGCTTGTTGGTTCCCAGCTGCTCAGCCCCAAAATAATCACACAGAAAGTGTATTATTTAAATCACTACTTGGCCCATTAGTTCTAGCTTCTTAATGGCTAACTCTTGCATATTAATTTAACCCATGTCCATTAATCTGTGTATTGCCACATGACAGTGGCTTACTGGCAAAGTTTCGGCATGTCTGACTATGGCGGAGGCTCTATGGCTTCTCCCTGACTCCGCCCTTCTTTCTCCCAGCATTTAGCCTAGCTTTCCCAGCCTACCTAAGTTCTGCCTTGCTATATGTCCAAAGCTGTTTCTATATTCATTAATGGTAATCACAGAACACAGAGGGGACTCCCACATCATAGAGAGAGAGAGAGAATGAAAGGGTGAGAGAAGGCTAGAAAGTTGAATGAGCAAGAACAAGAAATATTCAGCTAGACAATCAAGGCAAGCAGAACATGGATCACATATTACAACTTCTGAGGTAGATGAGGGAGTGAGTTGGCCGTGTGTTAAGCTGATGCTCCATATGCTTATTCTTTATTAATTCATGAAAGCAGCACATTTTGATGACTTTGGGGGTCTTTTGAACTTTGTATGCAACACTAGCTTCATAATGCTCAGAAGCAGAACATCCAGAACAACAGTCCTTAGGAAATGATGACTACAGAGGCCAAGTCTCAGGAGCTCTCAGGTTGAATTGCCAGCACACGTATGGTGGCTCACAGCTGCCTGTAACTCCAGTTCCAGGATATCTGATGCCTTTTTCTGGTTTCTATGGGTAAAAAAAGTCATGCATATGGTATGCAGATATACATGTAACAAAATACTTACACACAAAGAATAAAAGTTAAAGTAAAAAAATTAATTAGATCAAATTGTTTGTTGTTACCAAGAAATACAACTATCAGTAAGACACCCACAGACTAAAATCAAGGACAGAGACCATCTAGCATAATAACAGAAGGCGAAAACAAGATGGCATGGCTACTTTAATATCTGGTGGAGATGACTATAAGCCAAAGCTAGTCAAAACACACAGAGGGCTAGAAAGAAGGCTCGGTGCTGAGAAATGCTTGCTATACAAACACCCAGACCCAAGTATGAATTCCTAGCACCCAAGAAAAAGCTGAGCATAACTGTGCAAATCTGCCTATAACCACAGTGCTGTCAGGGAAATGGACACAGGAGGCTTGTTGTGGTTTGCTGTCAGTCAGCCAAGCTATAGGCTCACTGGGGAACCCTCTTTTAAGGGTATACAGTGTATAATGATAAGGCAGGAGACTTGATATCCCCCTCTGACCTCTACACGAATACACATAGGCACACATACCTACACACATGTGTGCAAATACATGCACTATACATACAGTTACATACACAGTCACACATACATGTACATAGACATAAAGAAAGCCACTATATATTAACAAAGGGCCCAACTCATCAAGAAGATACAACAGACATAAGTACATTCACACCAAAGCTCAGGGCTCCCAATTTCATAAAACAAATACTAATGGACAGAAAAGGTCAGAGACATCCTCATATAATAGCAGCTGGTGATTTCAGTAAGCTAATCTCATTTTTAGATAGGTCATCCAAACAAAGATTAGCAAAGAAAACCCATAGTTAAATTATGCCACAGGTCAAAGGACTTAATGGAAGTATACAGAACATCCCATTTAACAGAAACAGAATATAGATTCTTCTCAGCAGACATGAAACCTTCCCAGCCCAAATTAAGACTTAACGAATACAAAAACAACTGAATTTTTTAATCTTATCAGATCATAATAGAATAAAGGTAGAAACCAATACAGCAAGAGAAATCACAGAAACTACACAAATAGATGGAGACTGAGCAATACACCCTTGAAAGAGAGAAGGTCACCGACAAAATCAGCAAGGAAATTAAAATTCCCGACAATCAGATAAAAAAATGAAAGTACAACTTAGGAGAAGCTATCAACACTGCTAAAGTAATTCCAAGAAGAAAGTTTTAGCTCTGATATGAGTGTTCATAATCCTTTTAAAACCTGGATACTGCCAAATAAACAACCTAATGATATACATCCAGGTCTTCAAAGGTCAGAAGCAAGTCAAGCACAAAAGCAGACAAGGACAGAAATGACTGAGATGGAAAACAAAAAATTAATATGTAGAGTCAATTAGAATTGGTTCTTCAAAAACACAAACAAGGCTAACAAACCCCTAGCCAAGCTAACACAAAGAAAGAGACAGAAGACCCAAGATACTATCATGAGGGAAGAAAGGGGGGGTCACTTCAGATGCCAATGAAATCCAGAGCATCGTTAGGAAATACTTTGAACACTTAGATCCCCAAAAGTCCAAGAAACTCTAAAGGGAATGGATGAATTTCTAGACACATATAATCTACCAAGTGAAGTCAAGATGATATAAAGAAGTGAAACATTCATAAAAATCAACAAAACTGAACCAGTGTTAAAACATTTCCCAGATAAGGGTCCAGAAAGAGTCAAGACCAAATTCTCCAAGATCTTTAAGACAAGCTTACATGAATGATTCTCAAACTGTTCCATGGTAGAGTAAGGGAAGCAACATTTTATATATATATATATATAATCATCACCATAGCTGTAGAAAAGCATTTGACAAAGTTCATCATCTGTTTGTGATGAAAGCCCTGAAGAAATGAGAAATAAAAGGAGAATACCTACCTACAATAAAGACAATATATAACAAGCCTATAGCTAGTGTAAATGGGAGAAAACTGAAAGTATTTCTTCCCAAGTTGGCCAAGAATGCTCATTGTCCCCACTATATCTACTGCAGTGCTTCGGGCTTAGCTCAAGCCGTGAACCCAGGGAAAGGAAAATAGGGACACAAATAGGAAATCAAGAAACTGAATTATTCCTGCTTGCAGGCGATTCTATTCTACATCCTAAGACCTGAAAGACTATCAGAAAACACCTGGAACTGTATACACTTTCGGCATAGTAGCAGGATTTTTTTTTTAAAAAAAAGTCAATATACAAAAATCAGTAGCATTTCTATATGTCTATAGCAAGCTTTCCAAGAAAGAACTGAGGCAGAACAAAAGAAAACAGAATAGCAGCAACAAAAATCTCCACAAAAAACCAACAAAAAACCAACAAAAATTATTTATAATACATTTTTTTAAAAAAAATCTTTCAGTAAATCTAAGCAAGAAAGTAAAAGATCTCTACAATGGAAATTTAAAACACTGAAGAAAGAAACTGAAGATGACAGAAATTGGAAAGACCTCGCATGTTCATAGATGGAAAGGATTAATATTGTGAAGATGGCTATGTCACAGAAAGCCAGCTATAGAGCCAGCATAATCCCCACTGAAATCCCAAATATTTCTTCACAGCCCTGATAGGAAGAAAAAAAAAAGATCCTAAAACTTTCAACGAAGCACAAATGACTTAAGTACCCAAAGCAATCTCCACCCTCACAATGCCCGACCTCAAATTATACTGAAGAGCCAAAGTGACGAAGATAACACGTCTCTGGTACAAAGCAGACACAGAGATCGATAGAACACAGAAGCCACGCTTAAATCCTCCCAGCCACAGAAACCTACTTTTTGACTAAGGTGAAAAAAAATCATATATTTGAAAAACAACAGCCTGGTGCTAGGGAAACTGGTAGGATGAAAATAGATCCATATCTCTTACTCTGCACACACACACACAAAAATCAATTCAAAATGGATCAAAGACTTTTATACAAGCCCAACAATCTGAAATTGCTAGACATTATAGAGAAAACATGTTGAGGTCTAGGCACCAGCAAGGACTTTCTGAATAAGAAATAATTCCAGGAACTGGCATGAGGGATGACATAGAGTTAAGCATTTTCTGACCAGTAAAGGAAACACTCCCCAGTGTGAAGAGACAGCTTATAGAACAGGAAAAGCCTCTTTGCCAACTGCACAGCACATAGGGGATTAATATCAAGGTATATAAAACCCCACCAATGTTAAACGTTAGAAAGCACCCAATCAATAAGTGTGGTAGTGAACTGACTAGACAGCTCTCAAAAGAAGAAATATGAATGGCCAATAAATGTTTGAAAAGTGTTCATCATCCTTCACCTTTAGGGAAATACAAATAAAACCATCAATGAGATTCTACTTCACTGCAGTCAGAATGGCCATCACAAGAAAGAGCAAAGAAAAAAACACAACCCAATAACAAATTCTAGTGAGGCTTGCAGAAAATGGATGCTGGTAGGGGGAATGCAAAGTTATGCAGCACTGTGGAAACATCAATCTCAAAGGTTCTCAAAAAGCTAAAATTAGGTCAAGTGCAGGACCCAGGTAGACCTCTCTCTTGGTCTGTACTGGAAAGCCTCTATGTCAGTGTACCACAAAGGTACACACAGCTGTGCCTGCTGCTGCACCCCTCACGGGAGCTACAGAACTGGACCAACAAAGATATCTGCCAACACATGGACAGAAAACAAGAACATGGCACATATACTCAATGGAATGTTTTCAAACATGAAAACTTGACATTTGCGCAAAGTGGATGGACTGCAAAATCACTGAGTTAAGCATAATAAGCCAGGCTAAGAAAGAGAAATACATATTTCCTCTCATATGTAAAACTAGGCTTAAAGGTGTGTGTGCATGAGTGCATGCATGCGTGTGTCCTGTCTGCGTATAGGTCATGGAACTAGGAAGGGAATCACTGAAGAAGAGGAAGGGTACATAAGCACAAGACAGAACTCTCTGTGGGCACAAAGGGAATCAGACAGACAGGAGGGCAGTGGGGGAAGAGGACCGTTAGAACAATGTACAGTGGCATGTACATATGCAAATGCAATAGTGAGTTCCACTTGTACATTAACGTAAATAATCTAAAAAGTTTTAATATCCTTTTTTAAATACAAAGACCTAAAGCTGAAAGGCGGAGGAGGTAGGGCTACTTCTGGGTATAGCTACAGTTTAAACCTGCTTGGTTTCCACTCTCCCCTCACCACACTGGGATCTGGGGCTAATCAAGTTCCTTGCATCCCCATATCTGGCAGGTTGGCCAACGCATAGAAAGCTCTCCATAGACACTGGGTTTCCTGATGAGTAGCAAGGTTCTGCTCACACCCACTCAACCACTGATGCCCCTTTCTCAGCAAAAGCAGAAAAAAAACTGTCAGAAAGGATTTTAACAGCACGACTTCTAGAAGTTCCTGGTCTACACACCTACAGGAAATGCCTGGACCAGTTAGATCAAACAATACTTGGAGGTGGGGTTGTCCCCAAAGCAGCGAATGTGTCACATTAAAGTATGCCATGGATTCCTGTCCCTGTTTGTTCCACTAAAGGGGCCTACTGTCACAAGGAGAATAATAGACAGCCAAGTGAAAACACCTTCCAGCAGAGCAAGCTCCAGTCTAACTACACACAAACCTCCCTTGACCCACAGTGCACTGGGACTTGATCCAGCACTGCTGGTCTTTTGTCTTCGTGTCTGACAAGGCAAGGGTTTCAACACATAGCCTCAGGATTTTAGTTCAAGCCATCAATTACTTATATTCGCTGCTGTAGGTGGTGAGCTCGCTGTCATTGCGCATCCACTTGAATTCCAGAGGCCAGCTCCCTTCAGCCAGGCAGGTGAGCACGAGGCGGTTGCCTTCCAGGTGGATCTGCGGCAGGCCCGGCTCCGTCTTGAAGTATGGTGCAACGTCATCTGAGGTATCCAAAAACAGAAAAAAATGGAGAAAGCTTAATGAAGCCGCGATGAAAATAACCCAATCCCATCAATACATAAGCATAAATAATAAATCAATGACACGAACAGTTCTAATTTTCAACAGTAGAGATGAAGGCTATGCAGCCCAATTAAGTAGCAAATAATCCCTGGTACACTTGCAAAAGCAGGAACCTAGGAGATACTTCAAAATGCCAAAGGGTCCATAAAATCATCAGGCGTGTTCATACAAGTCCTTCCTCCTTAGACGTAATACCAGCCTATTAAAGGAGCACGCCAGGACATTCCTGCTCATATAAGACACTAAACTCATTGTTTTGTTTATTTTATTATTTTTGAAGTGTGTCTTAGTATCCATGTATGTGCACGTCTGTTCTCATGTGTGAGGGCATATATGTGAAAGTGTATCACGTAGAGGTTCGTCAGATGTCTTCCTCGGTGCCTCTCCACCTTATTGCTGAGACATGCTGAGTCATGGACACTTTAGTGGCTCTGCTATTCTAACTCCCAGATTTCCATGAAGACCTTCTGTCTCCACCAGCTGTGTGCTGGGATAAAGGAAGTGCCAATACTGCCTAGGGTTTAAGCCTTGAGTTCCTGCCCAGCCTTCCCCAGATGATGGACTATGATCAGAACCACTAAGCCAAATGAACCCTTCCTTCCCCCAGATGCTTTTAGTCATAATGTTTTATCATAGCAATAGTCTGTCTGTAGACTATTACTAGGGACATGGCTCAGTGCCTAGAATCCCCCAGTGAGGGGTTGGGGGGTGGTTCAGTGGTAGAGCACCTGCCTAGAATCCCCCAGTGAGGGGCTGGG
>NW_004949125.1:1339699-1344342 GCF_000317375.1 Microtus ochrogaster | reverse complement strand
CACATGGACCTGACTTCAATCCCTGGCACCACAACAAACGAACAAATGTGCACTGATCCTATGGGACAGGTCCTGCAGCAGCACTGGGAATATAAAGAGAGTAAGACATTGCCACTTTTTCTTCTTGGGGCTGATCTAGATCTCATGCAGGAATATAAACAGCCAACTGTAAGGTGCTATAATGAAATCTGTCATTCAATGTCAGGAGGAGCCACTAATCCCGGTCCTGTTGGGAGAGTCCTACATGCTTTCGCTCTGAGTTGCTTTTTAAGTGCATCCTCGGGTTCTGATTGTCAACTGTGTGTCCAATTTCCCTTTTTGCTATGCACTTCAGCCCAAATCATCCACTCCTATGACCCAAACAGTGTAATAAAGCCGAATTGCAATAGATATAACTCTGATGCCTTGGGGTTCACTGAGCCGCAGGCTTTATTAATGGCCTGCCATTTGCTCTCTCTTTAACAATAGAAAAAGAAACGCCACTTCATAGGGTTCCAGTGTCCTACACGCATGCCTCATAAAAAATACATCTTTTTGAAAGAAAAAAGCTTTAAGATACAAGCTCAAGAATGTGAATTTGTGACTGAACCTGACAGAGCATCATCAATTTAACAGATTACACAATGGCCTGGAATTCAAATGACACCACAGTTCGATTCCTCATAGAATTCACAGGTAACTTCACACACCTCTACTGTGAACAAATTACTATTCTGGGTGCTGCAATCAAGTAGGAAAATCCTTCATAAGGAATAGCTTTATTCACTTGCCAAGCAAATATCTCATGATCTAAATGGCCATAGAATGGTTGTTAGCCCAGAGGCTGCCCATTCATTTCAACAAGAAGGGAAAAGCACACATTTTCAAGGCCCTGGAATTTTAAGTGTCTAAAATTATCACCACAAATATTTTAGCGCAGCCAGCATGGAGAACTAGTTACCCCTCTAAGACCAGTGGTCTTTCCCACTTGAAATTCAAAGAGAACATGAAGGTAGAACAGCATACACTTAAACTTGAGATTTAGAGAGGACATGAAGGTAGCCAAATATGGACACTTTGGAGAGAGAAAGGGTATATATAATATGTTTACCCCATCACCATCTTAGAGCACTGTATCCCTGTAGCCATGACAACTAATTGAAGGGACCAAGACAAGAGGAAGCTGGGTCCATGGTGATACTAACCGAGCTACTGACGCTCACAAGTAGAAGGTAGTGAAGTGTCAAGGACCTCATCTGGGGTGTCCTTCCATCCTGCTCCCCTCACATGCGACTAATCTTAGGATATGCTAGACAATGTTCAAATGGAACCACACACAAAGAGGAGACACCCAGATGCAGCTTCCGTGAGGTTATCATCCATGATGGGGTGGGATATTTATGGGGATAAGGCTGTTTTGAGGTCATCGATGCTCTGAGAGCCCCATCAACTCACTGTAGAAAAGGAACTTTGATGTATCAACGATGCCCTATCTATGGTGAACAGACACCTTCTCATCTCCTCAGGATATGCTAATGGAACAGAGGGATCTCTGTGCAGGGGTGCACAGGTCCCCACAAAAGCACGTGATCTTTTGTAGTTTACATGGGCAGAAAACTACCAGGGAAAGAAAATGAGTGAAATGCCTAAGAGACTCTCACCTGGAGAAATGCCAGTGGTCCATTCACTGGTCTGTAGGAGGATGGCAACATCGCAAATATGACCACTGGACCCTGCCTCTCCCCCAAGAAAATGTGTTGAATGTATGACTACTTCTGTATGCCGACAATAAGCTCACTAAATCCCTGTCCCTGGCATGAATAACCATGGAAAAGCATGAAATTTCCATTTTCACATACTTTTAAATAGAACGTAAATCATTTATGGAACAGAGAGTCTCATTTGTCTGGATAACGCAGATTTAAGGTCCATTCACAGGAGAGGACCAGACTTAATGTTCTCTCAAATCAACATCATAATTTTATGATGTCCAAGTCACTTCCCCAAATGGACTTTTAAGGTTTTTAGATAAATGTAAATGGATTTAACTTTACCTGTCCAAATGCAAAGATAATCTTCTCATCTAGAAAGGGACTATGACCATATGACAGAGTGGGAACAGTTGCCATGGCGAGGACACAGGTACAAGAAGCCAAGGCTGAGCCTTGTCTTGTGACTCCCCCTCCTGCGCACAGACAGGACATCTTCCTGGGTGTTTTAATTATGTACTCTACCACAGAAAATACAGAAGCTATCAGAAACCTCTAAGGGCAGAACGGGTAGAGAGCAACCACTGGGTACTAATAACATCAGTTGTCCCGATTCACATGACTCCTGCTGAGAATCCAGCTAAGACTCGGCCTTTTTTATTACTTGTTTTTATCTATCACTGCTGTGGATGTGGATGGTGTGTGAGTGTGTGTGAGCCATAGCAGTTAAGAGAACAACTCTGTGGTGTCGGCTCTCTCCTCGCAGCTTTGCGGGGAGCCTGGGGAGCAAACGCAGGTCATCGGGCTTGCACGCCATGTGCTTTTTACCAGGGAACCATCTCATGAATCCTCCATCTTATTGTGGGGTGGGAAGAATCTTTCTGATCAGGCCAGGCTGGCTGTCTAGGGAGCTCAGGAACCCTCCTGTCTTCCTTCTTCAGCAGTGGGGTTACAAATGCACCACCATGCCCGGCGTTCACGTGGATGCTGTGGATCATATTCCAGTCCTTATGCTCGTGCAGCAAGCACTTTTTATGCTGAGCCACCCCCGGCTCCACTCCTCTGTTTTAAAAGGATAATTAACGAGGAATGACAGTCAACTTGCACTTAGCAAAGAAAGCAACCATCCCACAAACAAGGGGCTCCCAGGCAGACAAACCCCACGTGTTCCGGTACAGCGAGATGACGTTTAGAAGCACCTGCAATCAGTTCCATCAATCAGCGGGGGTCCGGCATGAGGGGGACCCTGATCGTGGCGTGAATGGGCAATCACACCAAGCAGGACCTTTCGTTCCTGAACTCCACTCTGCCACAGCAAAATTCCCCAGGGCAAACAACCGTTCCCTTTAAACCACTAATCTTCTTTTAAAAGTTCCTTTATACCAAATCCCAACATTTTCATGCCCCAAGCTTATGAATTCGCAACTCACAGAAAATTTTACCTTTTTTTTTTCAAATACCAGGGAGAAATAAAAGCATGGGGCGTAATGGATCACCTACGAAGTAGGCTGGCGAGCGTGGGTAGAAGACCCTGCTCTGGCCGACACAGCCATTCCCAGCTCTGCTGCCAACAGTACACTATGCACACACAGGGAGGCCAAGAGTTTAATCTCACCAAATAACATGCTTTCCTCACAAGAGTAATATTCATATTTTTAAAGAAAACAATTATGCATTTAAAGCATGCTCCTGAGGCAAAAAATCTAAACATATTACTAAGTAATTCTGTACTGTGGTTAAGTCCACAGATATGCAAGGTCACAGTGTGACTGGTGTAAGTGGGCCCTGATGCTTGAGGAACAAAATCCATAGGCCTGAAGACAAGGCAATTCAAACCCATTTTCTGTGACCACCATGTAGGTGCGGTTGTGGGTAGAGGTAACCCAGGAGGGAAAGGAAAGAGAGGAATAGGTGTTGCACAATGATCAAGCGAAGTAATCATTGCACCATAAAGATCTGGCAGCTAAGTGGGACAAGAGAGGTAACGGGGTGGCCAGGATTAGAAGTATTATATGCATATAATTAACTTAATATGCATGTAATTAACTTAAACAGTAGAAAACAAAAAACAAAACAAACAAATGTAGCCGCAGAACTGGTCCTACATCATAGCTAATCCAGGCTCCATGCTCTTAGCCAATCACCAACACTAATAAACATTTTGGGGAGAACAGACAAACACATGTGGTCACCTCTATGGTCATATTGCTCAAATCTGGAAAATCATCCAACTTCTGTCTATGACAGTTTATTTATTCCCACTTGAAAAAAGTAAGGGAGAATAAGAAGTTCTAAGGCAAAAAACAAACAAACAAACAAAAAAAAAACGGTAGTTACTACTGAACACACAAACACAAACATCATTAAAAGAACCTAGCCAGGCACTGGTGGTGCAAGCCTTTAATTCCAACACTCAAGGATGCAAAGGCAGGCAGATCTCTGTGAGCTTGAGGTTAGCCTGGTCTACAGAGCAAGTTCCAGGACAGGCTCCAAAGCTACACAGAAAAATCCTATCTTGAAACTCACCTCCTCCTGCTCCCCTCAAAAATTAAAGGAAAAAAGAAAAGAAAAGAAAAGAAAAGAAAAGAAGAAACCATCAGTGCTATGAGTGGTATCACACATCTGTAATCCCATCACTAAGAAAGATGAGGCAGGAGGATCATGTCTGTAAGGCCAGTTGGAACTACACAGCAAGATTGTGTCTTAAAAAATGAACAAAAGCCAGGCGGCGGTGAATGCCTTTAATCCCAACACCTGGGAGGCAGAGGCAGGTGGATCTCTGTGAGTTCGAGGCCAGTCTGGTCTACAAGAGCTAGTGCCAGTACAGGCTCAAAGCTACAGTAAAACCTTGTCTTGATGAAGAACGTATGGAATATATACATATTAGAGTATTACTCAGCAGTAAAAAACAAGGACTTCTTGAATTTTGCGTACAAATGGATGGAAATAGAAAAC
>NW_004949125.1:1322057-1339599 GCF_000317375.1 Microtus ochrogaster | reverse complement strand
AATAAAAAAATAAAAACAAACAAAACTCCCAAATAAAAATAAAGCCCCAAAGCATTGTATTCTGATGACCACAAAACCAAAGAATAAGATATGCTTTCAAGTTGCTGTCTGATAGGCATTTCAATGGGATACAATTGCAAGCTGAGGCTAGCCCACTGCACACCCCTCTGTTAGCAGCACCCTGATGTGTTTCTAACACCATGAGCAGGCGCCATAGGCCACCCTGGCTCTTCCCACAAGTGGAGACCAAAGTCTTGAATGCTTACTATTGTTCCAGTTACAAGGTTGCAAACACTTTCATTCCCAAGCAAGACTGAGTATCCTGGCTGCTAGGAGCTGGGGATGTAGCTGGTCCCAACCCAATGAGCTCACAGTCTAGAGACAAGGCTTGCACACAAGCCAAGAGTGTCCCAGGAGAGACAGCTGAGGTATGAAACTGGTGCTGGGCTCAGCAGGGAACACAGTTGAGGTCCTCCCCACACCAAGGTCTTAGCATCCCAGGACATTTGGAACCTGAAGGGGTGCAGACATCAGGGGAACCAGCAGACTCAGTCACAGAGGGCTGTGGCTCAGCAATCTCCCTGATGATGAAAGGGTTTGTGGTATTGCTTGCTGCTCTTAGCTATACAGTGACTTTGAACAACTCTTGAAGGTTTTTTTTAAAAAAATTTTTCTCTGTATCACCCTTAGTGATAAGTGAGAATTTTGTCTAGAGTGTTAGGGGAGGCTGCTGTCTCACTACCACCGTGTGTGTGTTCATGTGGAGGGCAAAGGTCCATACTGGATGTCTTCTTCAATCGTTTTCCATCTTATTTTGGGGGGCAGTGTCTTTGAGTACACCAGGAGCTGAGAATCCACTTTTCTGGCTGACCAGCATTAGCCCCCAAGGATCCTCAGATCTCTGCCTACTCCGTGCTGTGATTACAGGCACATGAACATGCAGGTGACCTTTTATGTAGGCGCTGGGCACTCTTAGCTTACGTAGTGATCACTTTCTTGAGGAGATCATATATCTCCTCTCAGCTCCCAACAAATGAGAATTTCTCTGACAAGTATTTCTAGATTTCAACTAAGAAACAGACCTCAGAGTTGCCTTGCTGGCTACTTGTGCCTCGTCCATCTGTGACATATGAGCAGTCTTATAGGGATCTCAGGGCACCTCTGGAGAGACCCGGAGGACATCTCAGAACACAAGGAGTAGCGTAGTAGTAGTGGCAGTGATTATCAAGTTTGGTTTGGGATTTAAGTCTGGGAACTTGGATACAAATGATCCAGAGCATAGTGTAAGACCAATTAGCAGCAGACTAGACTGTCCACCCTTCTCCCCTTGACTCTGCTCCTCCTTTACTGTCCGAGGGGACATATCAGAAAGGACAGACTGCAATTCAAAGTTGTATTGCAGGCTGACGGGAGAGCTCCTCGGGAAATAGCTGTAAGCACAAAGACCTGAATTCCACATGAAGTCTCACTTCTGATAAGCCATATAAAAATGTAAAAGGTAACTTTTCACAGCTGGTAAAGACAGAACCAGGATGTAGCCCCAGCCAGTCTGGCTCCAGACCTGGCATGCTCACACTGTACTAACAATGAGGTGCTTCAGAATCTTGGAGATGGAGACACTCCAGGAAAGTCAACTTGCATTATTGACAGTAATATTATTGATTCTTACATTAAATAACTCCTCACAGAAACCAGGACTCACTAGAATGAGGAGACTGAGACTCCCACTTTTTCTCAAAGGAATTTTGGGTTTGGGTGGTGGCTTAGGCAGTTAACTGACTGCTGGGCAAAGATGAGGAGGATTCGTGTGTGGATCCCCAGAAACCACGTAAAAAAGCTTGGCATGACGTTATGCACATGCACTCCTGCACCAAGAAGATGGAGACAGGAATCTTGGGGCTGGTTCTCAGCCAGCCTAGCACAGCTGGTGAGCTCCAAGATAGTGAGGGACCCTGTCTCAAAAACAAGGTAAGTGCCTCTTGAGGAATGGCCACTAAGGATGTCCTCCGGCCTCCATATGCACACACATGTGCATGCACATAGACCTGCACACACACAAAAGCTCACATTGAGTATCCCTAGATCTTTCCATAAAGTCTCCGTAAAACTGGGTGCTCAGAAGTTTGTTTAACAAGCGTGGGACTTCCTCGTGGTTGGTCCACAGCATCCTCTGGATACTTGGATCAGAATGTGAGAATGGGGAACACAGGAGGCTCCCTGAGATTTCCAGCACACAGAACTACAAACGGCTTGCTGAGGCAAGCAGCTGGTGGGGAAGTCAAGCTGATTATCTGCATTCTCTGAACTCAACGTGAATTAATGGCGTATTTAAAGAACTCATGGGGTGAACCTAACCCTTCCAATATTTCCCCCAAAGAAACCACTCAGGCTTTCGGTGAGATTAATCCACAGCTGAGACTGATGGGGGAAACATAAACGGGGTATTTATGTGCCGCATTCATGCTGCACTGCGCTAATCTATTTCACATATAAATTAATAACAAGAAGAGACATCGGGGCAGAAGCAATTCCCCACTCCTCGGAACTGGAATAAGCTTTCGGCATTCCCGTATTTTATACTTCCAAGTAGAAGTGTGCTAAATTGTCATTTCTATGATTGATAGTGAGAACGTGTGACCAACAACAAAATAGTAAACAAGAAGAAAGTTATCGGAAATTGCCAGCGTTCGTCTTAAATATCATATCACATTTCTTCCAAAGAGTCTTTCACGTAACCCTCAAGGGACAACTCTGATTACATATAAAGCTAAAAAGGTCCGGGAAAAGAAACCAGCTATGACTTACCTTCTCTGCTTAGATGTTTGCCTGTGAGAGTATGATGGATATTTAGTGATGTGAACTATGAGGCTCAGAAGGTAGTCAACTTGGAGAGATTTCTCCAGAGAAGGATAAAGGCCCATGAAAACAACTTCCCAGCATTTCAGTTCTACCGGAAAGAGCAAGGACTAAAGCAAGAGTGCAATCACGGCCGTCAAGGAGAAGGAGTCCCACGTCATGGCTGCTGACGGCAAGACTTTGCAAAGCTGAATTCCATCTTGGCTTCTCCATTCCCTAGCTCTAGGCTCTTGGGTGACCCACGGATCCTCCTGTGCAGAATGCTCCCCAGACCACAACATACAAAAACTAACTTCATTAAGGGCAGTGAAACTTTTGGCTTCCAGATCCCATTGTAATTTCCATAGGAAATCATGGGGTGGCTTTAAAGTCTCACCCGAGTGAGTTATTTACTTGCATACTTATATTGTTTTAGAATATGAAGTGGTGAGCATTCAGGGTGCTTAGAGCACTGCAGCCATTATAGGATAACACAAAAGGTGGACTTGCAGGAAATACATTATCCCAGACAAAGAAAGTGAAAAGGGGCGTCTACGTAGGTATTTTCAGTGTGTCTCAATAATGTCTCAAAGAGACATTAGTTGCTCACCTAGCCTTTGCAGTCAGGCTTTGTTAACACCTGGCTCCGTTTGAAGGGTGTGAGTAAGATACAGACTGAAGATCTGTAGTTGGGAAAGGGCATTCATGTTGATCACTGAAACCCAAAGAATGAGGGTCAGCTTCTGGATACTCGTACAGTGAACTTCCACCAAGGGGGTGTTACATCACAATCCTTCCGTCCAGCTTGTCCTCTCATTCTCTACTCTCTTGACATGGTTGGTTCATTGTGTTTTTCAGTCTCCCATTAAACACTGTGAGAACAACAGATACCAAACGGTATCTCAGCCCCCACCTTATATAGAGAGTCTTTAAATAATGGGAAATGTCAGGTTCATGGAGGAAAAGGCAAGATTTCAGGAAATCCTTTTTTTTCCCCTTAGGAGCTCAGTTTTTATCGTGAGCTATAAATACTGCCAGAGGCCTCCCCATTTCCAATGAAATGGGCTTATTTTTTATTCATTTTCAAGAAACAAAATATGCCAAACACGTGAGTCTGGATTAACACAGTCTGTCTGTCAGTTACAGCTTCCAGTGAAAATGGAGTACCAAGAAAAGAGCAAGCTAGCTTGGCTGCCAGCTCAGATAACTCTCAGGGACTCTGTGCCTCCAAGCCACCCTCATTTGCATGCAACAGAAGGACTTTATACGTAATTCACAATTGAACAAAGGATATTAAAAAGACATCTATCAGAGTCAAACTTTAATGCAATTAATGATTTTTACTACTCCATCAAGGATAACCTTAAGAGAGAGATTTTTTTTTTTTTTTAAATCATGCTTGAAAGGGAAGAAACATGCCAACTGGAGCCTGGCTCTGTTGGCTGTCGTGAGCTACCTGTCCACCTGCCAGACATCTCCTCATGACTATTTTTGCTTCATTGACGAAGTCTCAATGCAGGGAAAAAAAAGCAAAAAGGTCTCTGTGTATTATCAGGGGAGCCTTTTAACTTGGTTAAGTTTCCCTGGCAAAGGTTCTCAGGGCCACCAGAGACCTCCCTTGGACCATGGCAGGAGAAAAAGGACACAGAGAGACATTGAGATTAACATCTAAAAAGCCACTTGGCAAAGAAAGACTGGGAAACCCCTCCCATCCAGGCTATATACATAAACAGAGCATGGGGGAGGGGGGGAGAAGGCGCGGAGAAGCCTGCCATATACAAGTTCCAGAAGGCAGGTCCTGAGACTCCTGCCTCAGTGCTTCCACGTTTATGCCTTTTCCTAGCCCAATGCCATCCTTAGGAGTCTCCTCCTCTTTTTAGTAAACTGTCTCTTCCGTTGCTAACCACCTGTGCTTGGTGTACATCTTTGTACCAGGGTCTCCAATCCATTCAGATGACAGGAAGTCTGGGAAGTGTAGTTTATCGTGGGATTCAGTCAGTTAATGTTCACAAAGCATTCAGCCGCCAGTGGAAGAAGATCAACCTGCTAGCATCTGTCAGAGCAGGGTTCCATGGAATGAAACTGCACCTTCCTGTAGAATGCTGGCTCTTGAACCTTTTCCAGAACACGCTTGCTTCTGGCCTTCTCGGTAACACACATAAATCAGACTACGATCTTTTATGTCGATAACTATTAAGCCAGAGAAGTTGTTCCATTTAAAGAAAAACAGGTGTTCCTAGTTTCAATTACCTCAGAATTCCAGAGAAGCCAAAATATTGATTTGATTATTTATTCCTTCACTCAACAAATATTTCTTAAAGACCTACTAGGACTCCTGTGAGATGGGAATACAGATGTGGACTTAAAAATGGGACAGAATAAAAATTCAAACCTTCGTGAACTTGTCTCCTAGTACTGGAGATAAACAGAAGCGAGTGAGGAAAATATATAGGACAGTCTGCCTGGTGAAAGCCTATATCTCTTTTGTACAAATTACTTCATATGTAGTTGATAAATAGGGAGCCGATATGGGTATGAAGCAGAAAGTCACACTGATTTATGCATCATTTCCCCCAGAATATTAATGCTGCAACATTTGCACGGACACGTTTTATCATTTATTAAAGAGGGAGCCCTAGAATTAGGGACACGGCTAGCAACAACAGCAGCAGCAGCTGCTGCCTATCTTAAAAGTTAGACTACTAAGAGAGTGTGGCGGTGGGAGCTGGTTTACCTGCGGCAGGATCTCCAGCCTTTTCACTGGATTGGGGTGGATGGGGAAGCCAGAAGGTTTTCTTCTTTATGTCAAAATAGAACACCAACAAGAAACTTACTGGGACTAATATTTTTTTTTTTATCAGTGTCTTGACTGGAAACTCCCATAGGGTTTCTGTTTTGTTGTGTGTTTGTGTGTTCATGAATGCATTCATGCGTGTGTGTGTGTGTGTGTGTGTGTGTGTGTGTGTGTGTGTATGTGTGTATATAGACCTTTCTCATGTACTGACCACCTTGATTTTTGAGACAGGCTCTCTCACAGGCCGGGAATTTACAAAGAAAGCAGGCTTAGCTGGCTGGTCAGCAAACCCCAGGGAACCACACTTTCTCTGTCTCCCCACTGCTGGCATTACAAGCATGTGTGCCTGCTCTACAACATGAGTTTTAAGAACCAAACTCTGTTCTTAAAACTTGCATGGCAAACACCTCATAAAGCAAGCCCTCCCAAGTCCAAGTTTCATAGGATTTGAATGGCTTGCCTAACAGAATTTCCCCATAAGTCATATTATGTTGATTTATAATTATATAGCACATGGAATTACTGTGAACATATATGGGAGAATAAAATATCTGCATATAATTTAATACTACTCTGAAGAGGAAAAATAAGAAGAGAGGGGAAGAGGTTTGGGGGAAGGGGTGGCGATTTTAAATGGCACAGGCAAGATGCATCTGGGTAAAGCACAGAACAGCCGATAGAGCAAGCCTGGCAATCAGTACTCCAAGGGTGGCAGAGCACTGCAAGGTCCCGGGGCAGGCATCAGCCCAGATACTGCAGGAAACAAACTAACATGGGTGAGTGGAGCAAGTGGCTGGGGAGGGGACAGGCGACAAAGTCAAGAACAAGTGGCCAGGGGGGCTCTAGAGTTTCCCACGGACATGGAAGTCAATGCTCACGCTATGCCACATACAGATGGTCAACAACCAATCAGATTCATGCACAAAACAACCAACTAACACCTGGAATGGCACAATCTCAGATCATTAGCGGTATACGGAAAAATCTTTGATTTAAAAAAAAAAAAACAAAGTTTGACAAAGATAGAAAGCACACAAATTAAATAACATTAAAAACAATTTAAACAAGCTGTTATGAGATAAGCATGCAAGGAGCAATGCAAAGTGGAGAGCAGCCTAGGCTTTGATCCTACCTTGATTAATTAATAAAGAATAGTTAAGCAATTTAAAATGTCCCATCCATGATTCTGTTTTTTTTTTTAAGGCCAAAAACAAACAAAAAAAACTTAAAGGTTTACAAAAGTTTGGTCTTAATTTTACTATGAAATATTGTTATGCTTTAAATCACTTGGTAAGCTGAGCTCCATTTGCGTCATCATTCCTAGTGAAAATTCTCTGCAAGAGAAAAGGAAATCAGTGAGCGGGTGGCACCCCTAAGATCGGCAGAGTTCTTCTCCAAACACGACACAGTATCAGTGCAGCAGCGCTCGGACTGCAGTGTTTACCAAGACTCTGTTCTTCCCAGGTAGGACAGGGTGTGAGCAGTGTGACAGGAAACACGGGAAAGCCATGCGTGGATGAGGAGGGGCTCAGAGCTGCTCACCCAAGCCTGAGGACGGTTTCTCTTTAATAAAACATTCTTTACTTAAAGCACAAAACAATCCTATAAATGGTTTGCTTTGTTCCTGAAAGACACAGTGCCTAAAACCCCTTCAGCTTACTTAACTAAACCTTCTAAGGCCAACACAAGACAGGAATAATAAAGAAATTACTACATAAATATAGTTTCCTCCTTTTTCTTCACATTTTCAGGTGTCCATAGACAATTTATCAGGACATACCAAATCTGATCTGAAAAAAAAGAAAAGGAAAGAAAAAGAAAAACCTCCAAAACCCCCCAAAATTGAAAAGATCTGAACTCATAGTTATATTTTTACTATAATCAATTCAGACTCGTAATAAATATGAAAAAGACCAGAGAAAAATAACCAAATACCAAGAATAAAAACAATATATGCTTTGGGAGGGAGGGAAGAGGGAGTAAAAAAAATCTGACATAAAATAAAAATATACTGAACTCAATGAACATACAGTATGTCAAAAAAAGATGTGAGACAAGGCCGAAGTGGCATAAACAGGAGAATCGATAGCACACATGCAAAAAAGCTTACATTACAAAAGTGGGGGATAAAACCAAATTAACAACCTATCTTTCTACCTCAAAAATTAAAATAAACCCAAAACAAGATCCAACAGATCCAAAACACTGGCCCATCAGAGGGCTGGGGAGACAGCTGAATCAATGAGCAAGATCAAAAACTGAGACAAGGCAAGATAAGCAAGGGAGGAAGTATGTGGCCTAAAGACCCCATTGGCCATCAGGATCCTACAGTAAACCTCAAGCTCATAAAGGTGACATTTTAGACGACAGGAAATAATTCCTAGACAACAGTAAACATAAAATTCATGGAAAATGGACCAGCCGGGAGAGTCTTGTAACAGGCAAAGAAATGAAGTCCTTCCTTGAAGCCTTCTGAATAGAGCATCTATAAGACAACGCTTTGGGGTTCCCCCTCCCCGAGGTTTCTACACGAAAAGAGTTAGCATCAACCTGTGGATTCCTATCCAGAAAGAGGACAGGAAGGCGGGATTCCTAGGCCATTCTAGAGCATCACACCGCCTGTTCTAAAGCCCCGACAAAGGCAATCTAGAAATCGTCTGTAGATAGTGTTTCCGTTCTTAGATACAAAACCCCTCAATTAAAAGATGAACAAGCCGGAGCAGGCACCAAGCCGGCCCAGCAGAGATGGACCCCTAGGGTCCACATGATGAAGAAGAGAACTACTCTCACTTTGTCCTCTGACCTCTACACACACTGTGGCACACTGAAGATCACCCCAAGAGAACAAATATATATGTATGTGTACGAATAAATAAAACTATGGGAATTGTCTTATTTTGGGCTTGCTCTGGCAGTGCACTAAAATTACAATGAGACAGAGATTAGCAAGGCCTCTTCACAAGACAAATGAGACAAAATAAGTGAAGCATTCCGTATTGTGTTAAAATGATCAAAACACGTAAAAATCTCAAAGAGTTAATAAAAATATTTTAAATACAATAAAATTACCTTTAGTTTAGAATAGGGTTATTCTAAAATATATATTAACTAATAAAATCCAGTGCTGTACCAAAAATGGGGAAGTTTCAGGTATTCACGCCTGGTTCAGTACAAAAATTAACATCATCTACTGTGTGAATGGGATAAAAGCATCACCTATCTATCAAACGAAGCGGAAGGAAACTGACACAATTCAACCTTCATGATTTTAAAAAGACAAAGAAGCTTCACCAGCTGGGAACAACAGGGAACATTCTTAATGTCATGGAGAACACTGTAAAACCCTACATCTAATCAGCATTCAAACCTGAGTGTCTTTCCCTGAACTTGGTGGTCATTCAAGAATGTCAGCTCTGATCCTTTACTACAAGGCTTGTCCACCGGAAGACAGAAGAGAAATGCGAATAAAAGACACATCCCAGAAGGAGGAAATGAAAGTGCCCCTGTCTGCAGATGACTCCAGGGGGCTATATAGGAAATCCGGCAGCACACACAGACCCCCTGAACTAGTGCAGACATCTGAGGAGCCCGCAGTTCATGGATCACCACAGTCAAGCACACCAATGTATATACTGGGCATGCTGAAGACAAGAGACATGCAAGCCACAAATAATAGCCCCAATAAGGGAGCACTTAATTCTAAAACTATGACTTGCTGGAAATTATAAAACGCTGATTTCAGAAAACAATAAAGGGGAGAAGGGGCCCGAAAAAATGGCTCAACTGTTAAGAGCACTTTCTGTTCCTGCTGAGGAACTGAGTTCATTTCCTAGCACTTACGTAGGGCAGCTCACAACCACCTGTAACTCTAATTCCAAGGGGGGAGGGAATTTGACACCCTCTTCTGGCCTACACAAGCACCTGCACATGTGTGCACATGCACATGAATAAAAAAAATGAAACAAATCATTTCAAAAAGAAATTTAACTCTCAGGTGACAGAGGCAGGCAGTTCTCTGAGTTCGAGACCAGCATGGTCTACAGAGTGAGTTCCAGGATGGTGAGGGTGGTTATAGAGAAACACTGTCTTGAAAAAAAAATCCAAAATCTAAAATAAATCTAAATACTCAGGAAGACATTCATGTACAGAAGAAACTGAAAGAGTAGACATAGTAAAGTTGTCAAATCTGTACAACTACACCATAAAAGTTAACAGAATTCTGTTAAAACACCAGCAAGACTTTCTATTGATATGCACAAGATTATTCTAAAATTTATATGGAAAGGCAAAGGAACTAGACTATCTAAGACAATTTTGAAAAGGAATAAAATGGGAGAAAATTGCTCGTCCTGATGTGAAGGCTTATTCTACCGCCACAGTAATAAAGCTGGCCTGGTACTGACAGAGGGGTCAAAGAAATAGATTGGGGGGCACGGGAAAGGCCAGACAGAAGACAGACAGCCAAGTGACTTCTGACAAGGGTGAAAAGCAAACTCAGCGGTGGAAGGACAGCCTCTAAAATGAAAGCCATTAGAACCAACTTTGAAACCCAGAAGGCAAAAGAATAAAAGTCTGTCTAATCATCATATGGCATGCAATATCAACTCAAAATGGATCATGGGCATGAATGCAAAACTACAAAACTTTAAGATAAATATCAAGCATGGGAAGAAAGGTCTGGGATGTAGGGCCAGGCATGTGGTCTTAGAGTTGCAGGAAAAGAATGCTGCAGGTGGGGAGAAATGACTCAGTGGTTAGGAGCACTTGCTGCTCTTGTAGAGGACTTGAATTCAATACCCAGCAACCACAACAGATGGCTCACAATCACCTTATTGCTGCACTTTCAGGGGCCTGACACCCTCTTATGGACTCTGCGGGCACCTACATGTGCACATACATACACACAGACGCATGTATATAATTTAAAAATAAAAAAAATAATGAAAAGTTTGCTACATTTGTTTTTTAAAAAAGACAGAATCTCATCAATTTTGAAAACATTGGAGCTGCTAAAGGCCCTGTGCAGAAGATGAAAAGAAGAATGACAGGCATAGAGGGGGAGGGGCAGGCACACAGGGTAAACCTGGAAAAAGACAAGAATCTAGTCTGTAAAGAACACCAAAACTCAACAGTACAGTCTAGCCAAACAGGAAATGGGAAGATTCACACACCAAGATTCTTTTGCAGGGGATCTGCAAGTGGAAAATAATCACACGAAAGGTTTCCAGCATCATTAGCCATTAGAGAAATGTGAACTAAAACAACCACATGATGAGGGCTGAGAGGCAGCTGAGCAATTAAGACCGCTCTTGCAAAGGACCCGAGTTTGGGTCCTAGATCTCATGGTGAGCAGCTCATAATGGCCTGTACTCTAGCTCCAGAGGACCCGCCACACTCTTTGGGACTCTTAGTACCTCCATGCATGTAGAATACACACACATACAAACTAAGCAAAAATAAATATTTTCCAAGAACTACCACGAGTTCTCCTTGCAGACTTTCTGGAATGGCTGAAACCCTGTTGGCACAGCACCCACACTGCTAAGAACATGAGGCATGGGGTCACTCACACACTGCTGGTGGATAAATGAAAGGGTGCACTCAGAAAACAGGCTGGGCTTTCTCTCGAAACTACACAGGTAACTCCAGCACAGCCCTGCCACCGCACTCTTGGGCATTTGCTCCAGAGAAACACAGACATACGTTCCCAGGAAAACCTGCACTTGGTAGTAGGGCCATGGTGGCGCACGCCTTTAATCCCAGCACTCGAGAGGCAGAGGCAGGCGGATCTCTGTGAGTTCGAGACTAGCCTGGTCTACAAGAGCTAGAGCCAGAACAGGCTCCAAAACCACAGAGAAACCCTGTCTCGAAAAACCCAATAAATAAATGAATGAATGAATGAATGAATGAATGAATGAAAGAAAGAAAGAAAACCTGCACTTGGTGTTTATAACAGTTTTAGTCCCCGCAGTGAAAGCTGGCTTGAAGCCAGGTATCCTTGCAAAGACAGGAGGCCGCACACATTGCAGTCTACCCGCAGCAAGGAGCACTCACCACTGGCAATAAAACAGAACACATTAGAACCAGCAACCTGCAGGCCAGTTTGCAGTGTGAGAAAAGGTGAAACAACCATGACACATTTATACAACAGTCTTAAGATGACAAAACTATAGAAACAGGTTGTAATGGCCATCAGAAAATTAGAGCAAGGGGATGAGATGCAAAAAAAAAGTGGGTGGTCCAAGAGAATGTTCTTCAGCTGCCGATACAGACGTCAGCGGCCTGGTTGAGATGTCTGATTGTAATTTTATAATACCATAGAGAGAGAAAATCTGAATTAAAAAGTATTAACGTACAAGGGTCTCTGTGTATTGTTGCTAACAATTGCAAACAAATCTATAGTTACCTCAAAATAAAACTCTAACAAGAGTATTGATAATGAGTAAGATAATAAATAAGTAGAAGACATTATCTTTTTACAAAAGATTATTTTACTTTCATGCGTGTGTATCTGTATGGGGGTGTGCACACATGAGTGCAGGCATCCTGGAAGTCCAGAGGAGTGTGCTGGAGCCCTGAAGCTGGAGTTACAGGCAGGTATGAGCTACCCCACAGAGGGTGCTGGGAACTGAACTTAGGTCCTCAGCCAGAGCAGCAAGTGATTTTAACTGCTGAGCCATCTCCCCAGCCCCAAGTGAAAATTTTCTGATCACGTATCTTACAAGGATGATACCAACTTCCCAGGGACAGGAAAGACAAGTGGAAATGAGAAAGACAAAACGTGACACTTGCTCATCCTCAAGGGCGACAGATCGATGGCAAGCACATGCGTTGGTGCTCTCACTGTTTGACCATAGACTGTAATTACAAAATTGAAAAAAAAAAAAAAGACAGCACTAAATTCCGACAACTCTGCACAGAATTGCCACCTTCATATATCATTGGTAAGAACGGATAAACCCATCCCTCAAGGTCACCTGTGCATCCTTCCGCCCATTTCCCTGATCACACTAGAAAGAAACAATACAATTAATACAACTGCTTCTTCTTGGGATTTAAAACACCTCATCCAGCAGTAGAGATTGAAGGTTCTAGTGAGGCCCCATTAAGAGAAAGCTATTTCCTTTCGGTCAAAAGAATGGAGTCTGAGTCTACCTCTGGCCCTGGGGGAGACAAGACATTCTGATTTGCTCAGAGGTTAGAACGTTACATACTATGTCTTCTCCTGGAAGAGTAAACTCAACTGGGCTGATAATCACCTAGCCTACTTGTAGCTCAGGAAGGCTCATCTTCCTGAAGATGACCAAAGAGGTGGCAGGACTGTTACATAGAGAAACCCTGTCTCAAAATACAAATATATCAATCAAACAAACAAACTGCAAACAAAAAAATCAAGCCAAGTTTGGTGGTGGTGAAAGTCTTTAATCCCAGTACTCGGGAAGCAGAGGAAGACTAATCTCTGAGTTAGAGGCCAGACCGCTCTACAGAGCAAATTCCAGAACAGCCAGGGCTACAGAGAGAAGCACTGTTTTGAAAAACAAAAATAAAATAAAAATTATATATATATTTATATATATATACATACATACATACACATACATACACACAGAAAGTCACATGACAGTTAGGGGACTTGGTAAAGATCACACAAAAAGAAAACATGAAGCCGAGGTTGAACTGCTGTAACTCTAATTAACCCAACACCATGCAAAGTGAAAGGGACTATGATTATCCATGCATAAGTAGGTACTAACTCTGATGGCTGAGAAACACTTCACACTTTAGTTCCAACATACACAAGCTGTCACCAGTGACCATCTCAGAAAAGTGGCCCATCATAGGCATCACATTAGTGAGACAATCCATTCAAGGGACATCTGACATGGTAAGGAACTTTTGACATGGTAGAGGGTAATTATAGTAAAACTCCCACACCCAAAACAACACGAAGTCACCAGGACAGGAAGACCAATGATAACTGCTAGCTGTAACACATAACACAGCTTTCAGGCAAAAGAAAAAAAACTGAAACAAAACAAAAGTAGAAAAAATTGTTTGTATTCAACTGTAACTACACTCCTAAGGATTCTAAGAACAAACTGGGACTCATGATGGTGGGAGTAATATGTGTCCCCTGCCACCAGACAACACATTTTTAAAAAATTGAAACATAAATCAAGAAGCTCAAACCAAACAAAATGGCCTTCTCTACATATTACCCTCTAAGGAGCAAACTGAACATTAGGCATCAAGTGACGTGGGATTGCCTATAAATGACACTTTCCTACTTGAATGAGACGTGGGTGTATAGCCTTAGCAAGGTCTGGCAAGCACCCTCTTCACATGGCTGCAGACTTTACAAACCCAGTGACTGGCATTTCTTAAAACTATGCAATGTCAGAAAAACATGCAGTTTCTTGTACACAGTATGCTTAGGCTAATAAGCACATAAAATGTTTCATACCATTAGTAGATGCAAATTAAAATCCTAATTAGTGAGATACCTCACCTCAAACAACCCAGGGAAATGTTGATAGCTACGAGACAGGTGCTGGCTGGGAAGCTTGGAAGAGACCTGGAATTCTCCTACACCATGAGAGTGCAAACTGCAAACAGGGAAGGGGGCAGTTGCTCAAAACGTTAAGTGTCATAAGCTACCCCATGACCCAGGAATGTCACCCCACATTGCAGAGAGAGGTCTGTCCACATAATAGCTTATGCACAAAGGATTCATTAATACATTATTCACAGCGAAAGTGGAAAGAACCCGAATGCACTTCAGCCAATGTATGGAGAGACAAAGTCAGCTGTTCGCACTGCATGTAAGGGCTGCTGATGAGAAGCAATGGGCCCTTGCCAAGCATGTGCAAGGCTTGAGGCTCAGTCCCCACCAGCGTGACAGGGAAGTAACAGGATGGTAAGTAAAAGAAACAAATGACAAAGGGCTACATACTTTATCACTGCATTAATATGAAGGTTGTTAATTAAGCAAATCCATAAGGACAAAGTAAATGAGTGGCTACTGCGGGTGAGCAGCAAAGCAAGCGGGCATAGGAGGGAATGACGAGTGACCGCCATAGCTACAATGCTTCTCCGGGGAACATTATAAAATTAGGTCGCTGTGACTGAAGCATATATATCATAACTCTGCAAATATATTAAAAGCTTGAATTATGAACTTTACGCGGGTAGACTTTACAGCTGCGAGTTATACCTCCATATATCTGTTAAAGTATCATATTTAGAAAATAACAGTATTTGTGGCAGGCATTAAGTCCTTATCATTTCAATCCTTGGATAGATGAGGAAACTGTTGTATATCAGGGCTCTAGAATCTGCTCAAAGGAGACACGAGAACTTGGACTGATGTCAGGGATGCTGTTACTCTGGTGCCACCTGCACTACAGACACAGAAAAGGCTCTGTCTGAGCATGGGCAGTAGCAGGCAGTCAGCAGCGTTTCCCCAGAATCAGGCAAGGGCATGCTTCTTTAGCATCATGACCTTAGCAGAGACTACTTCGATGCAATCTGGGAGCAGGAAAAGAAAATGACCCAAGAGCCTTTAAACTTTCTTTCAAAATAATCATTGTAAAAAGAAAGAATTATATGAAAATGAGCTGAGTACATTGCCAGCTATCAGTAAAGCAAAATTAGGTCATACTCAACTGGATTGCATGCCATTCCTGAATCAGGGACATAGGAGGCAGGGGATATCCCCAACTTGTCTCCTATGCCCCCACCTGCATTCCACAGGGAAAGTGAAGAAAAATACCCTCTCCAAAGTCCTGACAAAGATTAATTACCATGGGGAGCTATTTGCTTTGGGTTTTTTCAAGGTAGAATTTCCTGTAGTCTAGGCAGGCTTATTGAACTACTTTGTGGATGAGAATGATCCTGTTTCCACCTCACCAGCCCTGGGATTACAGTTATATTCCACCATGCCCAGTTTATGTAGTGCTGGAGATGGAACTCAGGGTTTCCACGCATGCTAGGCAAGGGCTCCACCAATCAGGAGCCAAGTCTCCAGTCCTACTGTGGGTTCTTTTTTTCTTTTTTTTTTCCTCATAAATAAAAAATAAAAAAACAAGGGACTGGAGAGATGGCTCAGCAGTTAAGAGCATTGCCTGCCCTTTCAGAGGACCAGAGTTAAATTCCTAGCACCTACATGGCAGCTCACAACTGCCTGTAACTCTAGTTCCAAGGGATCTGACACTCTCACACAGACACATACGCAGGCAACACACCAGTGCACATAAAATAAAAATAAATGATAAGAAAGGGGGGGAAAAGCCCAAATGGTACTTTAAGATTAAATTTTATTTAGTTTTTATTTATGTGATTGTGTGCTTGCCTGCTTGCCTGTAGGCATACGGTGTACATGATGCCTACAGAGGCCAGAAGAGAATGGTGGAACCCCACAGGTGTAATCACAGGTAGTCCTGGGCAGCCTGTTGTGAGTGCTGGAAACCAAATTCCAGTC
The DNA here is from genome assembly GCF_000317375.1 of Microtus ochrogaster. Taxonomy (NCBI): domain Eukaryota; kingdom Metazoa; phylum Chordata; class Mammalia; order Rodentia; family Cricetidae; genus Microtus; species Microtus ochrogaster. The sequence goes on along the minus strand of NW_004949125.1, from coordinate 1,323,490 downwards.
TTCTGCATGAGCAAGCATTCTCAACCACTGAGCCATTTCTCCAGCACTCTGTAATTCCTGACTATCAGGAAGCTGATGGTAAAATGAATATGGCTCCTGAGAAGAGTATGGCACAGGAGTATGCTATCACAACACGCTCGGCCTAACACTTGCCAGTAAAGGCAGAGGCAAGACTCTCGTCTTCATTGTCCCTCAGTTCTGATTGCAAATTGCTTTCCACCCACATGTTAGCAGGGTTCCTAACTGTCTTCATTGCCAGTGCCCTGCAGTCTTGGAGAGGGCAGGGGGATATGGACTCTGGGAAACCCACTGGCTAGATTTCACCTTGACTTGGGGGAGCATTAAGAGATAAGACATTCAAAACCACTTTCACCGCTTCAAAGCCGCATTGTAAACACATTCCATCTGAGAATGAGATAAAATGTTAAGTTGTGGCCTTGTGAGCCATTTTCGGAGTTGCTAAAATCTGGCCAGGTTCTTTGCATGAAGCTGTGACATTTACCCACACAGGATTCTCACAGAGAGAGTCTCCACGCTTCACCAGCCTGCTGTGCGTTATACAATAGCAAGGAAAGGGATGTCTGGGAGCAGCCGAGAAAGGAAACAGAACACCAAGATAAGTAAACAGAGGATAAAATGCAGCTCAAGGGGGAAAATAAATAAATAATCTTCCCTGGCAGAATTCATCAGCAGCAGAGACATACAGACAGCATCATTAAAATGTGGGGAGAATTACCGGGAGGTGGCGAGAGAAAAGGGCAAGGAGTGGAGTTATAATTATCTGGACAATTATCCCAACCTAAAGCAGGAGGCAGCGTGTCCCAAATCGGCAAGGCCGGAACCTCAAATGTTGCTTCTCACTTTGCAAGGATTTTAGTCACTCTGAGACTTTGGACCGCAAGGTGTGGGGCTCGGCAATTGTATTTTAAACGGCGCATAATCTGCTACAATAGAACGCTGACAGTCTGTAGTGAGACATCACTTTGATTTCAAACTGTTGGGTGGTTCTTATAATGACTCGAGGAGTGCTAAGGAAATAAAGTAGCAGCAGGTGGCCAGACAAAGACGAAGAGATTCCTCACGCCACAGGCAGTAATCAGGTTGAAATACTCTCCCCATTAGGTCCAAAAATAGAGCAGACAGTGATACACAGGCCTTCCCGGTTGCACAATTCTTGATTTCCACAAATAGTAAACTCGTATTCAGTAGTTTCCATATAAAAGCATCAATAGTCCTGTTTGTCGTCTTTGTCACAGCATCAGGCAAAGCAGCCGTCAATAGAGATCTATTTACACTGGGCCTTTAATGATGCACAAATCCACCTGGATCTGCTGAGTCTGACCTTAAAACCCTACAGTTACTAAAGGCTCACCTTCCTTAGGACAAATTTCGTAAACGTGTGTGTGTGTGTCTGTGTGTGTGTGTGTGTGTGT
>NW_004949125.1:1320189-1321515 GCF_000317375.1 Microtus ochrogaster | reverse complement strand
CACACACACACACACACACACACACACACACACACCCCAAAATGACTCATTTTATAATTGTCTCTTGAGGAGACTGCGGTTTCCTGAGAGTCAGCATGATTAGCCAGGGCGAAATATTTTTTTCAATCTTATGACTTTCACAAGGTGCCCAATGCCAGGCCTCTGGGCAGGCACATGAAGAGAATACAGGAAGATGCTCCTAACAGCCTGGGCTCCCTAGGCAGCCAGCGATCCTGACTCTGTCAGTCAGATAAAAGGTCTGAAAGAAGCAAGTCCAGCCATGCCCTACAGGCTCAGAGCAGTTTAAAGGGTCCACTCCGAGCTTTCAAAAACTTAGGTTCTAGCCCTCGGTATTACGATGCTGTGATGGGAGAGAGGGAATCCTTGTGGCAACTGTCATCTCAAACACAAGAACTGGGAGGACAAAGGTCAGCCGTGTGGTGTGGGTCATCCGGAAGTTGATCAACACTGTCTTCCTGGGGGCCGCTGCAACAACTCTGGAGCCAAATGCTAAAATACAGAAATCTACCTTTAAAAATGCAGAAGGTGCCGTAAACTCGCAATCTTCCCCAAATCCTCCTGATTGTAATTAACTGGTCTCTGTTGCATAAAGCAAGAAATTACCATGATTTAGTAATTCAAACATATTAACATTAATTTTCTTGATGCCAAATAGAATATCTTAAGTTGTCGATTTCGTCTTTTTTGGGCTCGTCTCTTTCATTAACTTTGTTAGAGCATTTAAAAATACTAGCGCTTTGTTTCACAGAGCGGGATTTCTCAGCTCCTCCATCATCTGCGTCCCGGATTGCCTAGAGTATCAGCCATTCACACGTCCATAAAAGATAAACAGAAAATGGAACGGGCAGGAAGGTAAAAGTTGAAATTTATCTTCTTTATTGTAAATCACTACTCAGCATTACAATGGAGAACCAAGAGGCAGCACAGGCAAGGGAAATGAGCAGGAAGCCCCGGGTCTGGGAGCCAGGCCTGAAGCCACCGGCTACAGCACTGACATTTATCCTCTATCACTCAACACTGCCACTGAGTTACTGTGAAGACAGGTCTTCCCATCGCTGCCACAGCCACGGCCAAGTGGTACAGACAGGGGAGCCAACAGCTCCGGCTAAGTGGGGATGGATAGCCTGAAAATTCCAAGCACTGCTGTCCTGATCGGTCAAACAGTATGTTTATTCAAGGGGCTACTATGTAAACTATGACTTCAAAAACAAAGGTAATGATAGCTAGAGAGAATCTATCTATCTATCTATCTATCTATCTATCTATCTATCTATCTATCTATATATATATATATCTATATATCTA
>NW_004949125.1:1310837-1320089 GCF_000317375.1 Microtus ochrogaster | reverse complement strand
AGAGAGAGAGAGAGAGAGAGGGCACATGGGGCAGGGAAGGGTGCTGGTAGATGGGAACTTAGAGGGGAAAGGGGCATGGAGAGGGTCTGGTGGGTAGGAAATCTTGTGGGGTAGAGAGGGGCTGGTGGGTAGGAAATCTTGTGGGGTAGAGAGGGGCTGGTGGGTAGGAAGTCTTGTGGGGTAGAGAGGGGCTGGTGGGTAGGGAATTATGGTGATGGAGAAGAGCTGGTAGGCAGGGGATTAGAGGGGGACAAAGCACTGCTGGTGAGCAGGAAGGCTGGGCTTCAGGAAGACACATGGAAGGTAGAAGGGAGCTGGTGCACTGGGAGAGACAGGGTGTACAGAGCTGCAGGAACATGTGGGCACTGTGGAGGTTGCTGGAGATGAAGCAGAGTCCATGCCCTGACACCCAACCATCCATTATAACTGTGCTCAAGTTTCTTCACCCTTTTGAGCCTCAGTTCTCCTTTCTGTAAAGTGGGGACAAAGGTTCCAACCCTGCAGGCTGAGAGAATGAAGTGAGTTAATACTGTAAACTGGCTTAGAGCTGACCCGCTACACCCATCAAGCTTCCGTTGCTGCACTTTATCCCGTTGTGACAAGCTGAGTCCAGAGAGTGACTAGGGAGAGGAAGGAGAACAGATGAAAGGCAGGCCCCAGTTCTTTTATTCCTTTTATTTGGACCATCCAAAATCGTGATCCAAAGTAGCTTTATTCTTTTATTTTTTTTTCCCCAAGTCCCCCGCATCTGACAAATGACTTCATTCTGGAACACAGCAAGCAGAAACTAAATCAACCCAATACAGATGTTGATAAAACCCAATCAATTTAAGATGAATAATTCAATCAGGAAAGTGTCCAAAGGTTTCACTAAATCTTTCCCCACATCTCTCTCACACTTAACGCTAAGCCACTGACTGAAAAGGTTTTCATCACCTCCATCGTGAATCTAAGAACACACCCTACAGGACCCTGTGACCTGGCGCTCTTCCAGAACATTCATCATGGGCACACAAATCTCAAGAAAAAAGAAATGCTTAGAGCTGAGTTTTCGGAGAAGTGGATTTTCTTGGCCAGAAGTGTTCTCTGTTCTTTCGTTTTTTGATTCTTACCCGGTCATAGGTTACAAAACAGTTCAGTGCAGGCTCTCGCCATTAGCGAACTGTTCAAATAATGTCTTAAGTTAAACAAAGTACAGGTAAGTACTTTGGGCAACATAGTGTTATCGTCTCATCTATAACGACTCAGATCCACGACTGAGTCTGGGGAGGTAGCGCAGTCAGAGAAGCTCTTGTAAGTATGAGGACCTGTGTTTGCTCCTCTAGAAAGCATTACCATAGCTGGGCATAACGGTGTGTGTGCATAGTCTCCGTGCTGGGGGACAGAGACAGGAGGATCCCTGGGAGCTATTAGCCAGTCTAGCCCAGTTGCTAAGCTCCAGGGGTCAGTGAGAGAGACCTTGTCTCAAAAACAAGTTGTACGGCTTCTGGGGATGGATATCTGACATTGAACCTGGGCATGCGTGTACACAAACACTCATGTCAAAAACACACGTGTGCGCACGCACAGACACACACCACAGAGCCATATCTGACTTGTCATACTATCACTTGGTCCTGAACTGCAAGAGTGTACTTTGCTGGAAGAAACTTTACATTTGACTGGCAAATCAGATTGTGCCACGTCACCCCATTCCTCCTGGGTGGAGCTCCCTCATGGATGAAATGAGAGTGGCGAGGTAAGGGACTTGGATTCACAAAAGATTCGGCTGGTTTTCTTGAAATACTGAACATCCCGACTGAGTCTGAAGTAAGATTCAATTTACGAAGAATTGATTTATCCACAGCTTTCCAAGAGCAATTCTGTATTGGCATAGACATAAGTTTATTGGATCAATGAAGCAGCCAACACATTTTTATTGAACACTTAGTACACGGAAGGCTTTGTGACAGCTACAGAGAACAGACAGGAGAAGGACGGGCCCTGAAGACACTGCTTCTTCAGGTATGGATATGTGTTTTAACATGTGCTCCCCAGAGGGGGGCGCTGTTTGGGGAAGCTGTAGAAAGATTAGGAGGTAGAGCACAGCTGGAGGAAGTGTCGTCACTGGGGCCAGGCCTTCAGGTTGTATGGCCTGGCCCACTTCCTGTTCAAGCTCTGCTCCCTGACTGCAGGTGCAATAGGACCAGTCAGTTGCCTCCTGTTCCTGTTGCTGTCACTTTCTTGCCATGATGGACTGATCAGCCTCAAAATGTTCAGCCAAAAGAAACCATTCTTCCCCCAGTAAGCATCTCCTCAGCTGTCTGGTCACAGCAATAAGTAACTAAGACACCCGATGGGCGGCGCCATGGTGAATCTGATGTGTAAATGTGACTGGGCCATGAGAATCTGACCACTCATTATCCCAGGCTAGGCATCAGGATGCTTCTGGAAGATGAGCAACAGAATGGTGGAATGGCAAGAGTAGTTCTTCCCAAGCTAGACAGGCATTGGCCCATCTCTTTAGAGCCTACAGAGCAGAAGGCTTGGGAAGGGTTGGAGTCTCACCCAGGCCTCAGTGCTGGAGCTGAGACCCAAACCTCTTCCCATGTGCAGCAATTCTGGCCCCAGGTCTTAGAGCACCAGCAGCTTCCCTGGGTCAGCAGTTAATATAAAGAAGATCCCTCGGCCTCTGCAATGTCTTCTAATTAACCCCTTTCTCCCCCTCAGAAACACTCACACACACACACACACACACACACACACACACACACACACACACACACACACATTCTCTCTTCTCTTTCTCGTGCTGAGTGACAGAAGCAGTAGTTCCCCAAACCCTACAAATCACGCCTGGCTTCACCCTCACCATCTTCAGCCAATACTCTCTCCTCCCCTCACTCTGAACTCATCCTGGCTGCTATCTTGACAGTCCTTATTCCTCTCGTTCAGCTTAGCAGCTCCATGTTAGGACTTCTCTATCGCACCTGGATTCACTGCCAGCCCTTTCCTCAAGGCTTTCAGATCCAACCAAGAATCTAACTGTGACAGGGGCCCTCCCCTGGACCTGCTATACCACTACACCCATGCTGACCCTTTACAAGGCTCCCACTGACCTTTCTACCCCTTTTCTGAGAGCTTGTCACTAATGCCATAGATGACACTGTGATACCAGCTAAACCTGTTTGTACCACATTGCCTTAAAAAACAAAATTGCATGGAGCTCCTATTTATTTATTTATTTGCTTGCTTATTGTTTGGGCTTGAATCTCTTGTAGTCCTGACTGGCCATTGTGGATGCCTTTGGACTACATCCTCCTGCTTATACTTCTCCAGTGCTGTGATTACAGGCATGGACCACCGCACTCACTTTAGGTGGTAGGTTGAACCTAGCGCTCATAGATGCTAGCCAGCACTTTGCCAGCTGAACTACATCCCTAGCTACCGCATCCCTTGTTACCTCCGCTCACTCAGGACTTCTGCAGCCATGTCACCACTGCTGAGGAAGAAGCAACCGCCTCAGGTGTGTGTCTAGCAGTCACACCATTAAAACAGCGGCACTGTGTCCTTCGGCACTGATGAAATTGCTCCTGTGGTCATCCCCCACTTACTACAGGCTGTCTCGAATATCCAACTGTGTTAATCCCACAGGACACATCCTGCTGCTCACATCAGTTGGGCATACTCGTGCCTACCCCAACTCTCAGCCTGCGGCAGTTCCTGACATCCATGCTGATGCAGCAAAACCTGCTCCTCTTTGTGTGACTTAAACTTCCTTGCACTCATTCGAATCGTCCCTTCCAGGCACCTTCAGTGCTGCACCTGTGTAAATGAGGCCCGCCCAGGTCCCTCAGCCCATACTCCCCCGCTCAATCCAAACACCCCCAGTTTATCTCCGTGGACAGCCCCACCCCCAAAGCCAATTCCCCTCACATTTTTTTTAGTACAACAATTTGACTCCCTTCCATCCAATCTTCTCTAGTGTCCACATTTGCATACCCGAAAGCTCATTAGTGTTCCTGCTAAATCAAAGAGCCACACCCTTTGTCTCCTTCAGTCACAAAGACATCGCAGAGGCCCCAACATGTGAACCTGCCTTCTCATCCCAAATCTAAGAGAGAAGCAGACTAATGTCCCCGTGGACAAGAATCACACGACACCTGTAGAAGCACAACTCTGTTCTGCTTTGAGATTTTTTTTTTCCTTCCTGTTCCATTTTATTGACCCTTCTTAACCTGAATCCATCTAATCTCAGCCCCTCACGAACACTAGTATTATCCCTGCTCAGAGTAGTCTGCCTGCTCTCGGTTAGAGCTGTGGTCTCACAGTGCTGGTCACACTCCATGCAGCCTGAGTACCCACCTGCCCACTGAAGGGAGCAGATAGGACCTGCTAAGTCCCTCCCTCTCCCCCTCACTCTCTCTTCCCACTATTGCCCCAGGGAGACACAGTCAACCTGACTATGGGCCAGCAGTATGGGCTACTCAGGTCGGGGAACTCCCTCCTCACTTGGAGCCTTTAAGAAGGCGACCACTGCTTTGTGGTGAGACTGAACCCCCTAGCTCTGTGGCTCCACCCTATTCTCTGTGCTCTTCATAACTCTTTACCTGAAGGACAGTGGGTCTCAGTGACTTCCCCCGGAACTCACACCCTCCCATCCTACCTCAAACCCAACACTCTCCCTCCTTAACACCAGCTCCCATACCTTTAACAGATCCAGGGCCTCTGTGGACTCCTCAGTGGTGATGTGCCCTGGACTCTGTCGCATCCTGCTTCCTCCAACTCTTCTAGTAGCAAGGGCATTTGCTGCCTTTCCATGCACTGCTGTCTGTGTCCACCAGCCTCCTCCCACAGTGGCGCCTCTGCCATCTCAAACACCCTGCCCCAGACCCTCACCTCTAACTCCTCCAGTCCACGTTCTGCTTCACTGACCAACACTGCCGCACGTCACCTGCCCTCCTTGTCCTCCCCAGTTCTTGTCTGGATTATTACAAGGTGCTCTGTCTCAGTGCTCGATGAACCTGTCCAGATTCCTGGGCAACACCAGGTCTCAGATGTTCCACGATGCCAGGACTCTAACTCTGTCCAGGATCTCTAGAAAGCAGAGCCCGAGGCAAGGGTTAAATGCTGGCTTTTTACTGGTAAAGTGTGACCTTCGCAGGAAAAGTGGGGGCAGTCGGACTCAAAGGCACAGGTGTGTGAAGCCAGGAAGGATGCAAACTAAGGAATGGGTCTGATGGCAGCCCGGCAGGAACCCAAAGACGGACAGTCTTCTTGACAGACAAGTCCCGTGCTTGTTGAAATATCCTCAGATAGCTGATGGTACACCTGGGAGCAGGCCATGGGGAAAAGGATGGGAACTGAAAGGCCCAGCTGCCTCCATTCCTCAGGCAGCAAGGCTTGCCTCTGCGGAGCCCACCCCCAAGGTCTTCGAGTTTGCAGCATCCAGCTCTTGGTGACAGTTCAGGAACCATATGAATGCAACATCTTATCCACGCGAAGGAATGGAAGGACATCTTGATCCAGACAGAACTAGAGAGGGGCCACGAGAGGGTAAGCTTTAATGCTTTCCATTAATTGAAAGAGACTGTCTTGCAATAGGGCCATGAGGAAGAAGCTGCTAGATGCTCTAACGAGGTCAACCAAGGCCGTGTCCCAAACAAGACCTCCATTTGAGCATGACACAGTATATCACCCCTCCAACAAGTCACACATCATACCAAAGGCTCTAAGAAGCCCTCCAAAGACCTTTGTGTGCCCCAGACATGTTATACCCAGAGCTTCATTTTGCTTATGCTATCACAAACTGGGCTTGCAAAAACATACTTTGAGAAAAAAAAAATGATTCAGGTTGACTGACCACCCTTGATATATAACCAAAAACTTCCCTCTCATTAACCACTTTCGATTGGCATTGGGATCCTGTCAGGCAGAGAGAGGAAAGGGGGCTTGAGAGAGAGTGGCTAAGTTGGATCTTCCTTCAGGCAAGAGGTTTATTAACACCACAGCAGGCAGTAAGGCAGGGCTTCTGAAGGAGCGCTTCACACCTCCCACCCCTCCTAGGAAAAAGTCGACTTTTGAAAGTTTCCAAGGGAATGGGGGTTGGGAGAGGATGTATGGTGTCCTGAGGAAGGAGGCTTAGTTAATGTGTGACCTACATTACCTGACTGAGAGAAGGGGCAAGGCATATCTTCCTTAAGGTTCCAGAACAGAGACCACTATCTGTCTGGGAAGGGGAATATGACTTGTAGCAATGTACAAGTCATGCAACCTGACCATATTCAGGCTGTGTTTGACCTCTATGGGGCTGGCTATGTTCCTGGCCTAGATCCTTACCTGGAAGGCCCAGGTTCTCTGACAATATTCCAAATGAGTAGTGAGGGAGAGGGATGAGGACTGACCCTACAGCAGGACCCCAGCCCCGTTTTCACAGGCTCTCTCAGACCTTGAACTTCAAGCCAACCAACCAAACTTCTTGCTGTCCTGCTGACCTTTGACTTCCTCTGTTAATGCTGTCCCCAGCATTGGAAAGGCCCTCTAGTTTCTCTGTGGCTAAGAAAATTTTGCTGTGGCAGATGCCACCTGACCTTGAAGGCAAGGGACATTCTCCCCAGAGGTCCCTCAGGACTCCTGCCTCTTACTTTACTCTTGTTTTATTTCTGCTTCCGAAAGGTAAGAGGCTCGGATACCCGAGATGACGGTGGTACTTTAACCCGCATCTCCAGGCGATCCCAACAGCTTTGCTTGATCAAAGAATCACACAAAATGAGCACTTGGAACTGGACAGAAGTAGCTGCCGAAAGGCATGACCACTCACCGTTCTGTCTCCTCCCGCAGGGTGGAGAGGCAGAACATCGACTCCTCTCATGCTCCGACGCTATGCTAATCAGAATATGACTTCAAGGTAAGTGAGACACTCTATGAATTAGTCACCTTTTAGAGCAGTTTGGCACCGGGAGAGGGAAATTTCTAAATGGCAACATAATAAACTGAAAATGTGTTTACTAAGGAGGTAGTCTGCTCCCAGAAAGATGGAGAATGTTATTTTAGAGCAAGAACTGCCAAATTTACATACTCTCAGCCATAATTGATAGTTCTCATTAGTCCATGAGCTGTAAACAAGGTCGTGCTGATATATAGTTTTCATGGCTACAGCCAGGGCCCCGAACAAAAGGCACAAGCAGGGGCTACAAGAACGTTGGCACCTGTTTGTCCAGCGTCTTTGGTTTTGAATTCCTTCAGTGTAAGGCTGCATTCCTACACTAGTACTTCTGGTGAGGAGAAGGCCAGAGCATCTGAAGGGACGACCTTCAGAACTCAGTCCGTTGCAGACTTCCTGACTCCAAGGTGTGTGAGCATCATCTGTGCAATCTGTTTGTCATCCACCGTGGTCCTCCTCTGTAGGTGTGGCTTTCCACTAGGCAGTGCTGAAGCCCTTGGTAATAAAGTGGCCTTGATTAATGCTTAGGAAACCATGAGACTGAGTTGTACTGTGCTGGGGAAAATGGAGGCCTGGACTTTTTTCTTTCAACAGTAGGACAAGCTGGGACTCTTAGTTGAATACTTGAGGTACTTTCATGAAGCCCCAGTTATAGGGAAAATGAATGCAAAGCATTTGCTACAAAAAAAGCCCAGCACAGCAGAACACATTTGTAACAGAGGCAAGTGATCACCAGGGTGCTCACTGGCCAAACAGACTGACCCAATGGCCAGCTCTGGGTTCACTCAGAGATCCTGTCTCAAAAACTTAGGTGTAGAGCAATAGAGGAGGAGGAAGACATGGATGCTGACCTCAGTCCTACACACACACACACACACACACACACACACACACACACACACACTCGGTGACAGATCTCCCTCTCTCTGCATTCTGAGTGGAGTCAAAAGGACATCTTATGCCCTTAGTTCTTGCCTCGGACCATTTGTCTCACAGCTTCAGACTTCCTCTTGATTGAATGAAGCAGCAGAGTCACCCTCTGAGGGCTGCTTTGGGGACGGACACAGGGGTGTTTGCCTGGGAATACAGAAAATGAGGAAGGCATGTTTCTGCCTTCAAGTAGCTTTCAATATGGCTAGGGAACAAGAGGAGATGTAAGATAAAATGTGAGCCAGTTCCCTTGCTGGTCAAGTGGCAAACTTCTTCCACGGCTCTCTAGGAAATCGGTTCTCTGTTTATTATCCCTGTTTCAGCTAAGGTCATAGACAGCTGCCAGCACCAAGACTGATGCACACATATAGGCTTAGAACAGAGGTGGGCCATGGTCCATAGGGCCAGTCACTAGGAAAAGGAATCTCTTCCAAAGACCATTGCACAGGTTACACCAATGATGGAGGTAGGTGCAGGAGAGTCTGAAACATGTATGAAAAGAGCCCATGCCATAGAGAACCCATGAAGCCCAAGGCAGCTGGTGGGCAGTCCTCAGCCCACCTGCCCACTAGCATGGATCCTGCGGCAATCCCATTAGCCACCACAGCGGAACTAAACCTGGCTGGGTCCCCCTACCTGTGGGCTTTGTTACCTGCTCTGTATATGGTGTCAGGGGTAAGAATGACCTTGGAAGACTGTGATGAGCTATTGTTGTTACTTAGGGCTATGTGACAACTTGGAGAGCAGTGTAAAAAGAAAAGAATGAAAAGGTGGGGTTACAGGAGCTCTGGAAACTACAGGAGGGATGTCAGTGTTCTCTGGAATGGCTCAGAGGCAGAAGAAAGGCTCCAGGGCCCCATGTGGTACCCTGTCTGGTGAGGATACAGGGGTCACGTCAGGAGGTGGGTACAGAGGCACAGAGGGACAATGGCGAAAAGCTGTAAACAACACTGGAAGGCAAAGGGGCGCATGCCACAGCCTACAGTTTCTTCAATGCCCAGCAAGCTCCCTGGAAACTAAACATATTCCCCAAGGGCAGGTTTAGGCCTTCCCAGTAAATAGCAGTTGACTTCTGCATTACAGAGACTCTGTGTAATTTCTAAGTAACCACCTTCCCTCTAAATCAAAGCAGCATCGGCAACATAATGTAGAAGTTCTAGTTAGGAGAAAAGAAATAGGAGTGTGTGTGTGTGTGTGTGTGTGTGTGTGTGTGTGTGTGTGTGTGAGCACGCATGTACACGTACGCATGCATATGTGCATTTGTATGTGTATGTGATGCATTGAAGTGTGTGTGTACTGTGTATGTGTGTGGAAAAGGTATTATTCCTTAGGTACCCCTTTTCTTCCTTCCTTCCTTCCTTCCTTCCTTCCTTCCTTCCTTCCTTCCTTCCTTCCTTCCT
>NW_004949125.1:1250940-1310737 GCF_000317375.1 Microtus ochrogaster | reverse complement strand
CTGAGTTATCTTCCCAGCCCAACACCCCATTTTTCTTTTTGCACATTGTCTAACACATGCAAAGCACAGGTGTATAACCTGCATGGGTACAAGCAGTGTTTCTTGTGATGGAGAAAAGTGATACTATTGCCCATGCTATACAGATCCTGGTAGATCTGCTGCAGTGCAAACAAAGCATTTATTTTTAGTGCAGGGAAGGTGCTGTCTGGAACAGCAAAGGGTGCCATATCTATGAATTGAATCAGTTCCTTGGAAAACTGGCATATTAAGGAATTTTCCATCATGGGCTGGGGAGATGGCTCAGCTGGTAAGTGCCTGCAATGCAAGCACAAGGAAATAAATTCACATCCCCAGCACGTATGTAAAAATCCAGGTACAGTAGCAACTGTTGTCAGGTCTGGGGTGGCAGAGGTAAGAGAGTATCTGTAGCTCCCTGGATAGCTAGCTAAGCCATTCAATGAGCTTCAGGTCCAGTGAGAGACCCTGTCTCAAACAGTAAGATGAAGACAGCCAATGTCAAACCTCTGACTTCCACATATGCACGGCCACAGCACACACACACAGAGACTTCCATCTGTCATCACAGTTGTATAACTATAAACTAAAACTTGTCTACAATGTTTTCTCGCACTGAGAGTCCCCAGGGAACAACAATATTGTTCCAACCACTCCCTGCTTGAAGCTGCTCGTGGCTGGCTCAGCATCACATGGAGGCATTCTGGAAGATTCCACTTGGGTGAGGTATCTATTACAATTCCATAAACAATGGTGACTGCCCCCCCAAGGGTGTGGGGGACACAGAAGAGAAGTCTGAATATCGGGCATCACCATCCTGCATTATCTATAGGGACCTGAAGGAGATCCCAAGCACATCAGCCTGGATGAGGATGTGGTTGGAGGTGGGGATGATGCACCTCCCTATAACTGCGATTTTTCAAATCTCTTATAAACGTAAACTCCCATTTACAATTTGCCTGGGCTTTCTGATTTTCTGTTCCTTTGCCTTCTGAACAGGTTACAGATAACAAACACGTTCAGAGTGATCAGACACCCTGGATCATGGTTGGCCCGGGTCACGCGGGAAGAACTGAGCCTAGATGAAAGGGCCCATCTCCTGTTTCTCTTGGCTATTCACATGCCTTGCTCTGGACCTGTACTGCTAATAAAACATAAATAATAGATGTGCAGCCTCTTGGTTTGGGGCAAAACAAACACTATTGTGTTTCGGGTTTCAGTGACACACGATAGACTGGGAAGCCTGTTTTTAATTCCTTCCCAGAACTTGAAGAGCAGAAAGAAAACTGGAAAAGTTTGAGTGTTATCCCTGAAACTCTCTCTTTGCTAAGAGGCTCCCTTTGAAGTTCTTAACAAAATTTTATTGTTTTTTTGCTTGATTTATTTTTCTTGATCTTGACAAAAAGTCAAAATCCAGCTGAAATCACTATGGTGTGTATGTGCTTGCACACATGTGTTTTTATTTATGTTATATGTGTGTGGACGTGTGTGTGCATGCATGTGTATGCACTACTCACATTACTCCATAAAATGCACTGGAATATCATTTAAGGTTAAATAAACGAGGTGAGATGTTGAGCACTTTTATGTCCCCCCATTCACCTGTTGAAATCTCACCCCCAATGTGGTAGCATTTAGAGATGGGCCTTAGACAATAATTAAGGCTTGATGTGCCCATGCAGGGGGTGTGGATTTAGGAATGTTTAAGAGACTATGGATCATTTGTGAATTCTTCCCTTTCTCATGCATCCTTGAAGTAAAAAAAAAAAAACACACAAGAGCATTGGGGACAAGACTGGGAGCTTCATGACAAGCAGAGGCAGAGGATTTTGCCAGGCTTGATCAGGGAACTATGGGAAAACAATGTCTACTGTTTAAGCCCCCTAGTCTACAAAGTTCTGTCATGGTAGCCTGAGCTGAGACAGATGTGTCAATTCAGAGCTAAGAAGTCTACCCTCTGCAAAAGCAAAGGAGGAACTCTGAGGGCTTGTCACAAACGGAAGGCAGCGATTCAAACAACCTGACAAGACTAGCAAGAGCTGCTCAGAAAATAACCGTCCTGCGCTCCGTAGAAAAGTGGCTGACTCATGACAGCACAGGCTCAGAGAACAAGTCTGCAGAGTTAGTGATCCATGAAACTGTTATGCATTTGCTTTTATCTGTGTGTATGTGTGTGAGCACATGCTTACATTTGTGTAAGTACAGGAACATGCGTCTATGTGCAGCAAGGACGACAGAGGTCAACCTTTGCGTCTCAGTCAGGCTCCATCCACCATGCTCTAGAGAGTAGTTCTCCCACCAGCCTGGGCCTCGCCTCGGCTCTGCTGGTCTGGCTGGCCAGTAAGCCCCAGAGAGCCACCCATCTCTGCTTCCTCCACACAGTAAGCCCCAGAGAGCCACCCATCTCTGCTTCCTCCACACAGTAAGCCCCAGAGAGCCACCCATCTCTGCTTCCTCCACACAGTAAGCCCCAGAGAGCCACCCATCTCTGCTTCCTCCACACAGTAAGTCCCAGAGAGCCACCCATCTCTGCTTCCTCCACACAGTAAGTCCCAGAGAGCCACCCATCTCTGCTTCCTCCACACAGCAAGCCCTCTCCACCATACATGGTTTCTACATAGGTCCACCTCAGGTCCTTGTGCTTGTGAGGTAAGAACCTGACCAGCTTAAGCCATCTCCCCAGCCCTGTTTTGAGACTATAAGCAGAATACTTCCTGCTGTTTTCCATGAGCCAAGCAGGACTATGTGGCATCTATGCCTTCACACGCCCCGGTTAGCTACATGGAACAAGGGAGGAGGCACTGATTGAGAATTGCATCGTCCACACCAGCACCAAGGGGACCAGTTTGGAATGCTTCCCACCTAGCACATCTTCCTTGGCATAAACCAGCTGATGAACAGTCTTAATGCAAACCAAGGTTCTGGCCTCCATCAGCTGCAACGGAAGTAGCGGTTCACACTCAAACCTGAGTCTTCTATAGTCTACTATGGATGGAGAGCTGACGTGGCCCCAGGAGCCAATTCTACCTACATTATCAAAACTCTCAGGAATTCTCTCTCTTCAAACCAAAATGAGACGGCAGCTCCAGGGAGAACTCCAAAAACCCAGGCTTGCCTTTTGTAAATATTCAATAAATACAGGTAGAATTGATGAGTCCATGGGAAGGGATGATAAACATGGTGTTTAGGTTTTGCTGAATTGTGTTCCATTTCTTTCCTTTTTATTTTTTTTAACCTCTTTTGTAATTGAGCACTGGAAAGATAGGGTAGGGGAAAATGGAAGAACAGTGGGGATGCTGGTTAGTTCTCAGCGTGTCACAGAAAAGAAAGAGTGGAGAGCATAGCTATACTCCTCGGCCACAGCAGCCCTGGCCCGGGGCTAATCAGGGTAGTTCATTCACTCCCCAGGAAGAGACCATTTATTATGCTCAGTAGTCGAAGACCTGCCTGAGGAAGTGGTCACTGAGCAGGTGCCAGGTGTGGCTGGAAAGGTTCACCATGACTCAGCGGTTCCATGCAGTGCTCTCAGAGGCTGCTCTTCTCACGGGGACGGTTGCTTCTGTTGCTCTGGTTCAGTGGCACCAAATCTCTAATACTTGCCTTCCTGAGTCCCACCTTCTGCTGATAAACAAAGCATGTCACCACAAGACTGGCCTGACAAGGAAGGGCCACCTGCTAATTCCATTCCTGTCCCAACAGCCACATTTGCATGGGGTATTTGCATCCATCTGCCTGCCCAGCTCACAGCTACTTGAGATCGGTTCCTGGCTGACTCTCCGTCCTGCCTGTATCATTGTCTCAGGCTTTGCGGCTTGTTCAATATTTCAGCCCACTGCTCTCTCTGAGCTCAGAGAAATTGTTCCAACTATCCCATCAGATGATAGCATTATTGGGATATGTCACACTCCCTCACAGCAAGATCAGAGACACTGCCATGCCATGGCCCACTGCCTGGGCTATATTCAAGTTCTCAGGAAGTTCCTCATGGGTGGTCACAGAAGAGGCTCCCACTGCCTGGAACAATGCCCCCCCCCCATCTCCCGACCTGCTTTTTCACCCAGCTCCTACCTACTCTTCAGCTGACATAGCCCTCTGAGTACAAATTCTTTCCTGACCCCCTTAAGGGGAACATATTTCCATGACTACCCATAGTTTCTACCACTCACTTGTTTAGTGGACACACTTGTCTACAGCCTCCACTTTAAGGAAAAGTTCTTGAGGGCAATGACTGGACTGTTGATCATATTAACCCCCTGTCTCTAGTTTTCTGCCTGTCATATTACAGGCATCAATAAACAGGACCGCCTGTCTTCACTGAGTAAGTTCACCGGAGCAAAACAATGCAACAGCAGCGCAGGCCACCATTTACAGAGATCCCACAGCATGTGCAAATTGGTGGGGACAGTGACACGTTTAGCTCATTTAACCTATGCTCTTTCTGAGACTCCTGCCATCTCCAGCAGTCTGTGCACCCAACAGGACATAGAGAAATCTCTCCAATCCAACAAACTGAGCCAAGCCCATGTCTCCACGCATATCATAAAGACAATCTCCATTCTTTTGCCCAGAGGGCAGGGCTAAAGTAGTCTAATCTGAAACAGATGCCACCTCCACCTCCCCTCTACCAAGACCTTTTTGTTTAGGGAGGTGACAATATGATGGCCATTCATTCAAAATACCTTACTTTACATAAATTTCTGAAATGCCACTAAGCTAGTTAAATGTCTGGGAAAGCATATATATATATATATATATATATATCATATATTAATTTATATATAACATAAGTAATTCATGTTCTTTTATAAGAATATATATTCATAAGAATGAATTTTATAAGAATATATATTCTTATAAAAGAGCCGGGAGGTGGTGGCGCACGCCTTTAATCCCAGCACTCGGGAGGCAGAGGCAGGTGGATCTCTGTGAGTTCGAGACCAGCCTGGTCTACAGAGCTAGTTCCAGGACAGGCTCCAAAGCCACAGAGAAACCCTGTCTCGAAAAAACCAAAAAAAACAAACAAACAAAGAATATATATTCTTATAAAAGAACATGAATTATTTTAAATCAGGTCTGACTTAATCAGCCCAATCTTTCTCAATGCTTTGAACGTAGTGAGTGCCTCATGCTGTCATTGGCATGAGCCACTCCTTCCTCACTGACCAGAGGATTAGATGTACACTGCCCTCTTCTCCGATGGCCAGGCATCGGCAGTAGAGAGTTGATTCACCCTAATGCACGTCTGTCTTCAGCAAGCAGACGTCACAGAATGTGCAGGTAAATAAGAGCACAGACAGGCTCAGTGCAGAACAGACGGCTCCCTCGGTAAAGTGCTCGCAGTGCGTGCAGGAGGACCTGCTTTTGGCTCTTTAGAGGTGCCCATGGAAAAGAAAAGGCTAAGCTAGGAGGCAGCATGGCTGTAATTCTGGTGCTGGTAAGTCAGAGACAGGAGGATCCCTAGGGCTCAGGGGCCACCCAGTCCAACCCATTGGTGAGCTCCAGGTTCAGTGAAAACCCTGTCTCAAAGAAAAAGGATTGGGGAAAATACCTGAAAGTCTGACAGTGACCTCTGGTACACACACACACACACACACACACATACACACACACACACACACACACACACAAACACACACACACCAGGATGAGAAAAGATAGTAACTGATGGGTTTTCTAAGGCTAGGACAAACACCAAACGACTTTTAAAAGAGCAGATTTAACTTAGCACTAAGAAAACCCTTCTGATTCATCCTAATACTTTTCCTCCAAGTTAAAATTTGATACCATTTGATAATCAAGAATGTTGTGTTCTTAACTGCTGGAGACATGGCAGTTAAGAGGTACTTGCTTATCTTCCAGGGCTCTCAGGTTTGGCTCCCAGCACCCACACGGTGACTCACTACCATCTACAATCCCAGTTCCGGGGGGTCTAACACACTCTTCTCACCTCTAAGGGCACTAGGCATGCATCTGGCCTTCATACATACATACATACATACATACACACACACATACATATGTACATACATATATATGTGTAGGAAAACACATACACAAGGAATAAATATTTAAAACAGAATTCCAGATTCAGTGAGCACCTCACAATTCTCAGTTTATTATTAATACAATATTTAGACCAGCTAATAATTTTTGAAGTGGTGCTGTGAACCCCTTAACAAAACAAAGTCAAGGGCCAGTGAGATGGCTCAGCAGGTATAGGCACTTGATGACCTGAGTCCAATCCCTAGGACCCAGATGGTAGAAAGTTGTCCTCTGATGACCACACAGCCCACACAAACAGATAGATACACACACACACACATACACTAAAAAATTTTAAAAGCCTAAAAAACAAAAATTTGCTTCCTTAACCACGAGGTTAATATATAATAAACAACATCATCAAAGCCAAGATTCCATACAGGGCTAACATAAAATATTCAAGATACTTTAAATATTCATATTTTATACTATAGTATCAGATTTAAGTAGATCATCAACTTTGATAAGCCAACTGCAAATTAAATAACACAGGAAACCAATCTAGACCTTATAAAAATAAGAATTTCAATAGGAAGATCTTAATTTTATCAAATTAATACAGTTGAGGAAAATGCAAAGTATTATTACCACCCCGTGAAAAGAGGAAACACATGTGAAGATTGTACCTACAAATAACTTAGCACATATCCTGACAGAAAAATCCCCGCTCCAGACAGTAAACACATAAATCATCCCAGATTAAAGGCGCACACGTGGAAAGGAAGTAAATGACTGTGACTGCAATGAATTCTCAGCACTTATATATTGACAAAAATCACTGAGCAAAATAAAGAACATTAATTTGTGTTAAAACGAAGCACTTTGTGGAGCAAAGCTTGAAGTGCCTTCAGGGAGCCATCAGCGCAGCAAATTGCACAAGCTCTCCACGCCTCGCTCTGGGATGCTGTGGGACACGGCCAGGCCACTGCCATCTGTGGCTGTGACACAGTTAACGATCACATTGTTATAGATTAACCTACAGTTAGAAAACAAGAAGTCTCTGCAGACAAGACGGAATTAGACACGATCTGGGAAGAGTGATGGCTTCCGTGGGAAACCTTGTCATCTGCCAAGAGGTGGAGTGTGGCTGGGAAAAATTGGACCATCCGTTATGTGAAGCTTCATAACTGAGGGAGGCTGCCTCCTGAGGAACCAAACAGCCGGGGATGCTGGTGAGGAGCAGCGATTTCTCCTGCTGGTCTCTCAGATGAGGGAGCTGCTGCTCCTGACAGGACTGAGGAAGAGAGGGTGCTGACGGAAAATAATGGTCCCAAGGAGGGAGGGAGGGAAAGATGGAGACACAGAAACAGCAAAGTCCCAACTGTCCATCACCAGGAACAGCCATTAGCAAGTCAAAGGCCAAAGACTTCCTCCAAAGCAAACTGATTTCACCTGATGGTGACAGAGAGGAAAGTTCCCTTCCATGAGTGGAAAGCCTCGCCATGACGGTAGAAGGAGAACTGCTGGCTGGCGCAGCTACCCTAATTTTCCCAGAGACAATGCCACATGAGGAACTGTGGGCACAGCCGCACCGGCCTCCCTTAGCATCAGCAAGCACCACTGAGCACAGCAAACCATACAATGTAACTATGGAAACTCTATCCTGTCAGATAAACTCATTTGCATGGGCAAAAGATACGGTCAAGAGCATCATCGGGCTACAGTGAGGAGGACATGGGCAGGAACCCTCTTAACACGGTGGCCTCATCCCAGGATCCTCAATAGAAGTCATGTGGTGACTTGGGTTCCCTTTCTGCCAGCTGCTTAAATAGCCTGGCATTAAAAACCGGCAGTATGGAGAACGCCCTAGGCTCTGCGCATTTCTCTACCAGCTCCACTGCTGCTTCTAACTTTACACCTTTTGATTTTCCCTGTTTTCTTACCTCTCACCTGTTTGCCCATATATCCCAACTTTTCTACTAAATCTAAATGCATTTTAAAACTGAGCAAGTTATAAATTTCAGGTGAGTATACATCTAAAATATAGACTCATTAATTTTTCAGATAAGAATATTAAAGGTCCAGAGAACCACCAATACTTAATATGGTGCTAGAAAAAAACATGTGCCACAGTAAATATCCAGTAATATCATAAACTCAAAATAAATGTTTATTTGTACAGTGGAAAAAGACACTAAATCAACTGGATTATAATTCCTTCGGGGAAAATATTTTCTATTTATTAACAACATAAACTAGAAATATGCACAAATGCAGAAAGAAACCTTGCTGGAATTTGTAGAGTGTTTGAAGTGATCTAGTGACCAACATTATCCATTACAGATAGTACCAAAGATGACACCAGTGTGGGAAAATTCCCATCAGTGGTTAGCCAGACCACCCTTTATGTCAACAAATGTAGATCATAAATTATAATGGCGCCATTCAACAGAGGTCTATTGTTCACTGTGGCAGCAGAAATACTTATAAAACCAGACTGTGGAAGATGCCAAACAAGATGAGGGGCTTACATGGTAAATATCTTAGAAATAAAAACCTATAGGCCCTGACCAGAAGAATCTACAACTTGAAGAAAAATGCGTGTGTGTGTGTGTGTGTGTGTGTGTGTGTGTGTGTGTGTGTGTGTGTGTGTGTGTGTGCTGTAATGGACAGAAGAATCACAGTCACTGTGCACTGGAGAATGGGTGCTGAGAAGGACGTTATTTCCCTCTGGGAGGAAGTGGGCCAGGCTGTGGAGATGTGTAGAACTGATCCATGTGGTGTTGTTTGTGTCATGGGTTCAACCAGCAAATCTCTTCAGGAACCCTATGCTGAAAGAACCATGAAGGAGGCGACACAGCCAGCAGCAAAGGGGCAGTCATGTAAAGTCCTCTCCTCGAATAGGACCCAAACACGAAGAAAAAAAACATCCACAGAAGCCAGCATCACTGCATCTGGAAAGATGCAAAGGAAGAACGAGAGCCTGCCTCAGTGACGGAGGGCTGGGCACAGTGAGTTGCCCTTCAAAACTAACCTTGCCCTCATCTGAGGTATTCACTGCCATGGAACATACATTTTATTTACCATGTTTTTTTTTTTAGTTTAGTACCACCAGAGCTGCTCTGCTTAAATGCCAAGATTACTGCTATTCAAACAAATTAAGATATCTTAGACATGCCTGCACCTTTAACTCAATCAAGAGCAGCATCGTAGCATTGCTCTCACTCTGCTTCTTTGATAACAGTTATGATTTGTGGACTCCCATCATGCTTCACTCTACCTAACATCCTCCTCGAATGTCACTTGAGCATCAGGCCTCTAGATACTGCTTTTCTGTCAGATTACTCATTACTTTGCATGTGTCACTTACTGGGTTACTGAAATGACCTTGGGACATATGACCAGAGGGATGAAAGTTGGGCCAGTGCTCGTATTATCTGACAAAAACAGTCTAGACTGGCTTCCAGTGCAGCCAGAGTCTGCTTCCCACCACGAATGCATGAGAATTCCTGTATTTATAGAGCACCACAGCATTGGCCAGTTTTCGGCTTTCTGTTGCTCGTTTAAGAATGGCTATGTGTTGATGTTCTAGCTCCTTCTCTGGTAAGTGTGATGGTTCCTCCTCTGCTGCTTGACCTGTGTGTTTACCCTTTCAATGACATGCTTATATCTTTCTCATTTTTCTTCATGTAATGCAGTCTCCTTCATGGTTTTCATTGTTCTCATGATATTTTATTTTTAAAGATTTGTTCTATGAGTGTAAGTGTCTTGTTTGCATGTACATATACACCATATGTATACCTAGTACTTCTGGAGGTAAGAAGAGTGTGCTTGCTCCTCTGAAACTGGACTTACAGATGGTTGTGAACCACCATGTAGGTGCTGGGAACTGAACCTGGGTCCTCTGCAGGAGCAGCAAATGCTCTTAACTGCTGAGCCATCCCTCTGGCCTGTCTCATGGAGTACCAAACACACACACTTGGCCAGTTATCTCCTATTTGGTCCTCTCCCCATCCATTACATTTTCTGTGTGTGGGCATCTGTGATTCTGATAAGAAATCAACCAGTTTCCCTGTGATTTTGTGCTTTTCACAAGTTTACCAAGTTCTTTAAAAAAATGAAAAATTTGAGACTGAGTTTTAAAGATTGATTTAGAAGGAAATCTTGACTTTTTAATGCTGTTCCCAAGAGAATAAACAACAGGTCTCCATTCATTAAATATTTATCTTCGATCCAAATTTCAATTTTCTAACATATGTACATTGTGGTTCACTGATACAATACAGCATTCCTTGCCACTGAGTGACATTTTCTGTTTTATTACATTTTAAAAATTTAGAAATAACTTTATTCTTAAAAGTTTATGTGTGTGTGCTCACTCTTTGTGTGGATATCCATGGAGACCACAAGAGGGCATCAGTGAGTTCATACTATATTTGTCTTTCTGGTTCTAGGTTAGCTCACTCAACGTGATGTTTTCTAGATCCACCCATTTACCTGCAAATTTCAAGATGTCATTATTTTTTCTGCTGTATAGTACTCCATTGTGTAAATGTCCCACATTTTCCTTATCCATTCTTTGGTCAAGGGTCATTTACGTTGTTTCCAGGTTCTGGCTATGACAAACAATGCTGCTATGAACATAGTTGAACACATGCCTTTGAGACATGATTGAGCATCCTTTGAGTATATACCCAAAAGTGGTATTGATGGGTCTTGAGGTAGGTTGTTTCCTAATTTTCTGAGAAATCACCATACTGATACCCAAAGGAGCTGTACCAGTTTGTACTTCCAACAGCAATGGAGGAGTGCTCCCTTTTACCCACATCCTTTCCAGCATAAGTTCTCATCAGTGTTTTTGACCTTGACCAATCTTACAGGTGTAAGATGGTATTCACTCATGTGTGGCTTGTAGACATAACGCAAAGAGAATTCAGCCTACAATTCACAATCCCAGATAACCTAGACAACAAAGGAGATCCTAAGAGAGACATACATTCCCATAATCTACATGGGAAGTAGAAAAGAACATGATTTCCTGAGTAAATTGGGAGTACGGGGGTCATGGGAGAGGGCAGAAGGAGAGAGGAGGAGAAGAAGAGAGGGGAACAGAGAAAAATATATAGCTCAATCAAAACAATTTTCAAAACAATGTTTTTAAAAAAGTATCAGATTCCCTGAAACTATAAGAATCTGTGACCCACCAAACACTACCAAACACAGATGCTGGGAACCAGAATATGGTCCTCTGGAAGAAAAGGCAGCCTTCTTACCCCATTGGGCCTTCTCTCTAGCTCCCAATTTTCAACTTACGTTTTATTTTTTTGGTGGAACTGAGGGCTGAACCTGATAAGGTACACTTATGGGATCACTGAACCAATTAAGCTACATCCTCAGCCCTGATATTGATTCTCATGAATTGAGATTGAAGTGAACGCCAGCGCACTCATTAGTTCTAGTGGTGAGTTATTCAACTATGTTAGTTATTATAACCATATCATATATAAATAATCACAGTTATCATTGCCTTTCAATACTTAGGCCTGTCACTTCTTCTTCCTGTAGAACATTGGCTGGATAAGTAGATTCTACAGAATGCAGCGGTAGAGATAAAGAACAATAGGTAGGAGACACTTTAGATGTCTTAGACTCCATTCATCTCTACTTCCATTTGACCATTTCTAAATAAGAAAAAAACTACATTTCCCAGGTTCCTTTGTAGCTAAGGTTCCGGACACACTTTATGATCTATTAATTGTATGTACTCTCCAGGGAGCTGGAAAATGGAGACAGAGTGAAGGCCATTTCCCTATTCCAGCAGATGAGAGAAAGTAAGCTTAGAGAAACAGTTGTGCTTGTGTGGCTGAAACATACACTCCAGCATCTAGCTATTCTACCTGTGTGGAGAGGGGTAAAAAATATTTGGCAGTGGAGGTGAACAGCAGTAGCAATGTCCTGTGCTCTAGACTATAATAACTCCAGGGTGTGATCTTAACACTCGTCTTCCACCACAAACCCACATCTCTAAACCTCCCATCCTGAGATAGCTGAGCCACAATATTGGACCCCTATGCTATAAAATCTAGGCTCACTGTCCCTAAGAGCCAGCGGTAGCTGGTACCAGTATACTTGCTGGCCGCCAATATTAGAAGCAGTGTACCTAAAACGCCTCCATTAAGTCTATTTTTTTTTTTTTTTTGGTAAACTTCTTGGCATGCAACCCATCAGGAAGTTCTCCGTTCTAATTTTTCAGGTATGTGGTTCTTCTGAATCCCAAACAAGTGCTCAATTTTGCTTTTGTGCCTGCTTGAGAAAGCCAGGTTCCTGTCACTCTTTTAATGCACAGTGGGACGGTAGTAGATTTTCTGACCAAGGTTTTAGTAGCTTTATTGAGCAAGCAGAAAACCGTCCTATTTTCTACATGGAAGAGTAGGCAGCCGATAAGAACTGAGTCTTTCTTAAGCATTTCCTAGATTCACCTAGGCAAACCGCCCTGGGGTCTCTGTATGGATATCTTTCGCTTCACTTCCGTTCCATGTGTAGCTCCATCCAATCACGTTACTTCTTCTTATTCAAGTTTCAGCATTGTCTAGTTTTTAATGAGTTTATTTGTTTTATGCCACTTTCCACCCACATTGATCGGCATACATTTGTCCAAACAGTGTTTAAATCATTTGGAATGGTGAGAACAGTGGTTCTCAACCTGTGGGTCAAAACCCTTTTGGGTGTCAAATGACCATTTTTCAGGGGCCATCTAAGACCATTGGAAAACAGATATTACTCTACAATTTATAACAGTAGCAAAATTATAATTATGAAGTAGCAATGAAATGATTGTATGGTTAGGGGTTACCACAACATGAGGAACTGTATTAAGGTTGAGAACCACTGCTTTACAGACCTATTCCCTACACCACATTTTATTTTAGCTCACTCCTCTTTCTAGTCAGTTGTATTTAGCTTTTATATAATAAGGCCTGGCCTCCACCACCCACCATATTGTTTTGTTGATATTGTTTGTTTGTTTGTTTGTTTTTGGTTTTTCAAGATAGGGATTCTGTATAGCGTTGGTGCCTGTCCCGGTAGACAAGGCTGGTCTCAAACTCACAGAAATTCACCTGCCTCTGCCTCCTGAATGCAGGGATTAAAGGCATGCACCACCATTACCCGGCTCACATTGCTTAATGTTAATACTTTTCTACCATGAATATTTCTATACTAACCTTTGTTATTTATTTATTATCTTTTTTTGTTTGTGTTCCTTTTGGTAGAAGGGGCTTGTGATTCTTACAATCATTTTGTTTTACATTTTAAACATTTATTTACTGACAAGAGTACACAGAACACAACCATCCCCTTTAAGCACTGGTTCTGACATATATTTCCATTCTGAAAATACTGCAATTTCATGTTTATCCTTTTTACCCAAAGGGTTGTTGAGTGTTATTTAATTCACAACTATAAGAGTTGGTGGGACTGTCATTTTGTTAGTAATTTTCATGTTGCACTGATTTGAAAGAATCCTCTAGTTGGTATCATTTTCATCTTTGGGAAATTATTGAGCCTCCCTCTCTGGCATGCATATAATTTTGATTATCATACCGTATGAGTGCCAAACATAAATATTTTGTTTGCTAAATATGCAGTTGTTGAAATTTTTAGGTAGTTCGAGCTTATTAATCATGCTCCTCATTTTCTTCCCACCTCTCCTTACTTGGGACATAGGATTTGTGATTTCAGAGCAGGTGATAGGAAATCTGCAGAGTTGACTGTATCCATGAAGTTCTGTAATTGCTGCTGCTGGATTTGCTGGCTACGTTATAGATACCTTCTACTTTCTTTCTTTGCTTTTGAGACAAGGTCTCTCCATGCAGCCCAGACCCACCACTGTAGGGTCTATCACTCTGCTGCCTTAGTTTCTAGAGTCCTGGGTGTGTACCGGTGTGTACTGACTGGTACCTATGTTTCTATAAGCCACATTCTCTTGCCTTGATGTTCTTTTATGAATATCTAATATTTCTTTTTGTCCATAGCTTTGTATTGATATTTCTACTGCTTATTGGTTCATATTTGTTTAGTTTTTCTTTTTAAATTTTTTTGAGATAAGGTATTGCTATGTTGCCCCAGCTGTCCCAGAATACCTTGTGTTGACAAGGCTAGCCTCAAACTCATAGAGATCCACCTGCTTCTGCTTCCTGGGTGCTGGGGTTGAACGTATACACCACAGCAGGCATCTGTTCCCCTTACCTTCAACTTTTCATTTTTCAACTGCTTTTTTATAACTTACATCTTATTTTTCAAGCTGTCTGAGAATTATTCCTTAAAATAAATAACTTGGGAATTATATTTTGCTATAACTACAAGATTAGGAGTTTCTAGGCCTCTTTATATTTTTTTTTTGTATTTTCCATTCATTTTCTTTCTGTCTTCTACCTTGTTTCTATTTCACCATGCACCAGGCTTCCTTTGTGGGTTTAGAAGCATATTTTCAGTTTACTTGAAATTCCCAGGCCTGCCCAGCAGGCCCATCGTCTGTATGTTCTTGTGCCTTCCTCTCAAGTCCCTGGGCGTCCCTTGCAGGGAATGGCCCCGACACAGTCTCGTGTTTGGTTCTGGGGTCCTTTGCATGCGTCCTCTCTTTCCTTTGATCAGAGCTCTCTTTCAGAGCAGTGCCTCTCCTGCAGCTCCTGGCTTATCCTGTCACACCAGCATGTTTCCACATCCACACAAGCTTTGTCGTTGTTGTTGTAGCTGAGGCTAACCTTAAACACCTCACTCTGCCTCTTCCATCCAGTTGCTTGGTTACAGGGGTGTATCATCATGGCTTGTATTCACCATGCTAGGGTTAGAACACAAGTCTTCAAGCACATTAGGTAAAGACACCATCAGTGATGCCACACCCCCATCCCTCTACATGGTCTAATAAAGGGAGCTGTATAAGGTTTTTGCGGCCGGCAAGACTGATGCACCCCAGCTTGAATGACAGGTCTCCTGGAAACAAGTTTCAAGGCTGTAATGAGATAAAGGTGGGAGTAGCTGTGAAATCCTTATTGTTACTGAACCACAGATTGGAAAACGGCAAATGTGAAATTTCTCATGCTACCTATGTCTCAGCACAACACTCAAAACCTGTTTCCAGAAAGCTTTTCCCCAAACTCTCAGGTTGCCCCTGGCTGCTCCTCTCAGGCTGCCGGTGTCATCTTCTCTGCTCACAGAACCTCCAGCTGCCTACAGTGGCCCTGGGGCTCCTGATGGCTTTACCCTTAGCTCTTGGCACACGTATTTCCTTCTAGCTTTTACACGTTCCCCAAAGTTAACATGGGTTAGCTAGTCACTGTCTTGGCCACAACTGGATTTTGACACCAAGTTTTACATTTAAAGATGCTACGGCTGAGCATCTCTTGTGACAAGGAGGAAAGGGTTGGGGAGCACTCTGCTCTTGTAAACGTACGGTGTCAAAGTGGGTTAGCAGGTTATTTTGGGCAAGTACAAAATACGTTGTGAGTGGCAGGCAATGGAGCCTGACTCCACTTGAAATGAGTTTTCTCAAGGGTGTGACACAGATTCCAAAACAGCCTGACGCAACTAGCAGGTGAGTGCTGGCTCTAAGTGGCACATGGTGGACACAAGGCACTCTATCCAGCCCTAACTGGGGCACATGCACAGACCTTCAGGCTGGTGACAGCACAGACCTAAGCTGTTCACTGTGAATAAACCATACTTTCCCGCACAACTATGTTTGTTAATCTAGCCCACTTTATTCTAACAAGACAATGAGGGAAGTGTGAATTTAAAAAGAAAACTTTGAAAGGAATATGAAATATTCATAACCTACAACCTAACCCTATAAATAATCTATATCCAGAAAGACTTACTCAGCTTGCTTGCTAGAGACAATAAATTGTGGAGGGGAACACAGGCCTTTTGTAGTGTGGCATCTGAGAGTATCTCCTGAAGCTTCAGGGAGCAAATGTGAGAGCCAAGTATAACCCACACAGGGAGGAAATAAGTCAGACCACTGAAAATGTGAAAATTCAAGTGTGGGGACCCAAGCTTGATTCAGAAATGATTGGCTGATCACTTTTTTTTTTTTTTTTGTTTTTTTTTTTTTTATTAAGCTCTACATTTTTCTCTGCTACCTTCCCTGCCTCTCCCATCCCCACTTCAGCCCTCCCCCAAGGTCCCCATGCTCCCAATTTACTCAGATCTTGTCTTTTTCTACTTCCCATGTAGATTAGATCAATGTAAGTCTCTCTTAGTGTCCTCATTGTTGTCTAAGTTCTTTGGGGTTGTGATTTGTAGGCTGGTTTTCTTTGCTTTATGTTTAAAAACCACTTATGAGTGAGTACATGTGATAAGTGATAATTGTCTTTCTGTGCCTGGGTTACCTCACTCAAAATAATGTGTTCTAGCTCCATCCATTTTCCTGCAAAATTTAAGATGTCATTATTTTTTTCTGCTTTGTAGTACGCCATTGTGTAGATGTACCACATTTTTCTTATCCGTTCTTCCTTTGAGGGGCATTTAGGTTGTTTCCAGGTTCTTGCTATGACAAAGCTGCTATGAACATAGTTGAGCACATGTCCGTGTGGCACGATTGAGAATCCTTTGCATATATCCCCAAAAGTGATATTACTGGGTCCTGAGGAAGGTTGTTTCCTAATTTTCTGAGAAATCGCCACACTGACATCCAAAGGGGCTGTACCAGCTTGCATTCCCACCAGCAATGCAGACGCATTCCCTTTTCCCCACAACTGAGCACTTTTTAATACACGGCAGTAAATACCTCTCAGAAAACTGATTACCAAAAACCCTGGTTAACATTAATCTCCATGAACCTAGTCCTACGACCTTCTCACCACCAGCCACGCTCAGCACACTAACAGGCTCACACAGCTGCACTCTGGAGGAGCAAGTGACTCTGGGGTACAGAGCATCTTGTCTCTACAAGGCTCCATCCTAAGTGACACGGCAGACAGACACTCAGGGGAGTGGCATTTCTGATATGGAGTTGGTGGACTATCCTAAAGCCTAGAAGTAGACATGATGACAAGGGCGAGGGGAGGCTCCAAGAAGAGTATGGGGACCAGAGAGAAGACACTGCTAATGGAACACCACAGACAGGATAACCCAAGAGCCATTAATGTGTATGCCACGTCGTAGAAAGGTTTCTAGCGCACTCTCAACATCCTTACAGATACAGCGATGGTCCGGGGCAGGGAGCCATTGTTGACATACAAAACATTATGTCGAAAGGTATGTCGAAGAAAAGAAACAAATAAGGGAAGGCAGTTGCATTGGGGTAGGGGCTGGTGTTTGAAGGTTTGGCTCAGGTGAATGGAGAAGGCATCACTGATAATGTGACAGGATGAAGATCCATCAGGAAGACTCAGGTGCCAGCCACTATCTCAGGGAAGAAAGTTCTACTCTTGAGTAGAGGAGAAATATCAAACCCTGAAGCCATAGCAGCTCAGTTAGGATCAGCAGCAGGAGTCACGCAGGGTAGAAAAGGAGAGCAGAGCATGGGGCACAGGCAGATGAGGATACAGGCAGAGCTGGACCAGGCCTGATGTAAGGACATCATTTTAAAGGTCAAAGCATACAAGCAATGACATTGTGGCCACAGGCGATAAAAAGTGACAGAATTCAGGACATCCCTCCAGACACAGAGTTTTTCCAAATACACTGGATACAAAGTGTAGCAAAAAAAAGTAGGCCAGGGAAGACTCAGGAGCCCCTCTCCCCACTCACACCCCAGGTAAACAGTAAGAATAGAGTTGCTTTTTAAAATCTCTTTTTAAAGGTGATTTCAAGCTTGATGGGTGGGAACATAGCAAAGCGGTAGGGTGCATGCCAAGAGTATACAGGACCTGCTCCAATCTCCATGAATGGAAAAGACAAAAGGAAGGGAAAGGAAGGGCAAAGGGGAGGAGGGAGGCAAGAAGGGGGAGAGGAGGAGAGAGGAGAGGCAGAGAAGTGGGGAGAGGTGGCAAGTGGGGTAGTGGGGTAGCTGGTATTTGGATGTCAGCCGCATATGCCTGGTGCTTCCACAGAAAGTAATTAGTTGGACAATTGTGTTTTTCAAAAGCAAAACAAGGCCCCCCAGGGATTTGCTATCTGGAGGCCTTCAGCACATTCTGAAGAAGCATATTATGTTATGATGAATACCATTTAAAATAATTTTGTGATAAAACAAACATTCTTAGTATGAAGGCGAATTCAGCCCCTGAATGAGTTTTTTGAAGATAAAACAGCAGACTTCAAAGCCAGACAGTGGCAGGCTACTGTGCAAGTCCTCCCTAGTCTCCCAGGGCCATCCATTTCTCTCTTCTGCCGATACCAGTCGTCCCCAGGTCTTCTGAGTTCTGAGAGCTCGGGACTTTTTAAGTTTGTTCTACATCAATCACCTGGAAATATTTATTGAGTGTAGAACGGTGTCCCAGGAGCTGGGGAGAGAGGGGTTAATAAAACATAACCCTAGCCCCTGTGAAGTCTCCTGCTGGGTGCTGATACTAAGTTCACTCGCACTTGGTTTTGTTTGGATGTTTATTTCAAAAGGAAAAAAAAAAAAGCAGTGTTGTCTTCATTTGTGCTATGAAGTTCAAATGTTTAAGTGCAGAAAGTGTTTAGGGATTCTAAGCAGAGGTTCAGTGAGCCAAGCAGACGCTGAAGAACTTCAGGCAACTGCACGACACTTAAGGCTGGGGTAGAAGAGAGTCTTGATGAATGAGCACATCTGGGCATAGAGATGAACGCTAAGTGTCCTGGCACTAAATCAAAACTTAAAACATACTTTTCTTTTTCATTATATGATCCAAAAAAAAAAAAAAGGAAAAAGCATGAAAATTCTTTGACAATAAAGGTCTTTTTTCCCAGAGATGGAACTAAGCCCACTCCCTGTGGCTCTTCACAGGATCCATGATGGGTAGCAGAGGGGACAACACTCCCAACTACTATTTCACAGAGACTGTGGCTTTGTTCACGTGGAAGTTTCCTGTGGCGGTGAGCTATAAAGCCAGACACCATTTCGGCAAGCTACTCAATTCTAAAATCCTTGTGAGGGTCACTCGTCTATGTTGGGATTGTGTTTCCAGGTGTGCGCATTGCTTTTACAATAATAAAAATATTTGTCATAGTTAGGTTCACCGTGATCGGAGTTACAAACAGCTCCGAGGAAAGCAAGCGCTTCTGACAGGAGCACGCGTGCTTTCAATTTTCCTTCTGCTTTCATAAAAAAAAAAAAAGCATGTTCTGTAAACAACTGGAAATCCAGCTATACCTTCCAATGCCCATTGTCAAAGGCTTCTTTCAAATAATCTTAGTAATGTTACCTTGAGTTGGGTAGGTAAAGAAATGAATGAATTTGGAGTGCATTTTTTATTTAGTATGATACATATTTATAGTACACAAAATTACTGCTTATTTAAATGTTTCTTCTCAAGTATTGTTTGTCTGGGGCATCTTGTTTGAGATAATAACAATCTGTAGCCAAGGCCGTCTTTGAACTTACAAAGTAGTCAAGACTGGTCTCAAACTCCCAGCATTCTCCTGCCTCTACCTCCTAACTGCTAGGATTACAAGTATGATCCATCAGGCCCAGCCTGAATAATTTTTGATAATCTCTAACAGAATGGATTGTCATTATGAAGGGAGAAAGTCTACTGAAGTCAAAAGCTATCACAAGCATGCCTTAGAAATCACAAGCATCTTCATGACTTAACTTTGGGAATGACTACAGACAGCCTGGAACAGTTGCTGGCCATAAGTGGTCCATAAATTCCCACTCCTTTCCCTACTCCATCCAGCAGCACTCACTGCCTTGGGTCCATGGGGCAGACCACTGTCCTTTGGCCATGGCCTGGAGTAGAGAGGGTCCCCATGCTGGCTGGTTTTATGTCTACTTGACACATGCTAGAGTTATCTGAAAGGAGGGAACCTCAATTTAGAAAACGCTTCTATAAGGTCTGGCAGTAGGGCATTTCTTATTTAGTGATGGATGGTGGAGGGCCCAGGCCACTGTGGGTGTTGCCACCACTGGGCTGGTGCTGCTGGGTTCTATAGCAAAGCAAGCTGAGCAAGTCATAAGGAGCAATCCAGTAAACAGCAAACCTCCATGGCCTCCACATCAGCCCCTTCCTCCAGGTTCCTGCCCTGCTTGAGTTCCTGTCCTGACTCCTTCAGTGATGAACTATAATGTGGAAGTGTACGTCACATAAACCCTTTCCTCCCCAACTTGTCATGGTGTTTCATCACAGCAATAGTAACCCTAACTTCCCCTTCCTTCTTACCGAGGCCTATGAAGACCTGGAGATTACTAGTGATCCCACTATATACAGTATGTACAGCAAAAGCCAAAAACTCTGGAAGAATAAAATATGAGAGACAGAGATAAAGAGAGCACAGCTCAGTTCCCAGCGGTGCCAATCTCCTGTGCTTTCTGGGAATCCCTTTCACCCAATGGCAAACTTCAATGTCCTCACAAAGAAACCTCCATTTTCCCAACCAATTCCTGTGGTTTTATGAAAAAACATGCATATGAAATTGCCATTTCTATGAGATGTACAATGTCCACTGTGGTGGCCATATAACCCATTTCAGTCCAACCTAACTGGACATGTCTAGCTTATGACACTGGTGACTTCAAATATCAGTATTTAACAGAACTTTCAAACCATATGAGGGAAACAAGAACTTTTTCCCTTGAAAATCGGGGCAGGGGGAGAGTACTTTTGATATTGACCATTGGCAATTAAAAAAAGGAAAATACTTTTCTTTATATATTATATATATTTCTTTATGCATGTATTTATGTAATTTCAATATAAGGAGGGAGGGAGGAAAGGAGAGATAGAAAGAGACAGAGAGGGATGGGGCATTGATCCAAGAGCCCATCCCTACTTGGACACCCAATCCAGAGATAGGCAAATCCCTCATTAAAAGTGACATAGAATTCACATATAATTAGTATACAGTCACCTTATTTTAGATCTTTTTTTTTCTAAATGTGACACCAAACACAATGTAAATTTCATTTAAAAGCTGTTAAACTATAAAGGTTAGAGAAAAATCAGAGACAGAAAGAGCTGGCTTATGTTCAATACAGATGCCTTTTCCCTGTATATTTTCAGTGTATGGTTGGTTGAATGAAAGGATGTGAAATCTGACAACAGAGAGAGGGCTGGCTGCTCATATAGAAGTGCACATTTTAATTTATATGCACTTATTATATATAACCACATAAAACCACCAGCAATGCAATCCTCAGAACAGCATGTAGGCTCAAGATGCATGAATGAGGACACAGGCTCAGCTCCTGAAGCAAGACCTCATACACTTCCCTTCGTAACTGAAATTTTTATTTTGACAATTGTATGTTCATACCGCTGCAAGGAATGACATGAGATCTGGGGTATCCTTTACTCAGTTACCCTCAGCACTATAACTCTGCATAACTATACTGTAATGGTGACCAGGATTTGACACAGGCACGATCCATTTTCTTACTCAGATTCCCCAGCTAGGCTTGTATTCCCTGTATATTTAAATTTGACAAATTGATTTTATCACTTCTTATTTTGCAGATTTATGAGTGTGAAATTCTTCTATATTACTCTTTCAATGGCTTCAGGGTCTGTAGCATTGTCTCATTACATTTGTGACATCAGTAGAATCTGTCTTCCATTTTTTCTTTCTCAGTTTTGCTTGAGGTATGTCAACTGATTATATTTCAAAGAACCAGATTTTTGCTTCACTAATTTTTCTCTATTGTTTTCCTGTCTTCAATTGCAATGACTTCTGCTTTTTATTCTTTCTAATTTGCTTTGGGCTTATTTTGCTCCTCCACATCAACACTGTGTGTGTGTTTTAGGGTAGAGAGGACAGTGTTGAGAATGGATTCCTGTAATCCTGTGTGTGTCTGTGTGCATGTGTGTATTTTAGGGTCTAAAAGACAGAGCTGAGAATGAAACCCTATGTGTGTGTGTGTGTGTGTGTGTGTGTGTGTACATGTGTATTTTATGGTGGAGGGGACAGTACTGAGAATGGAATCCCACATACCACTCAAGAGCTACATTCTATAGCTCCTCTTCTTCATAATTTCTTTAAAAATGTTTGTGAGGCATAGCTGGGGTGACCTTGGACTCCAGATCCTCCCAATCCTACCTTGGGAGTGTTAGCATTGCAAGCATGTTCAGCCATGGCTTCGGGCATGGCAGGGAGGACTCTACCAGTTCAGTCACATCCCCAGCCCTCTCATAATTTTTGAGTCAAGGGACTGCTTCTGAGACCTCTCCTCATTTTTAATACGAGGACTTGGTGCTACAAAACTCACCCTCCGAACTGGTTCACTTGCATCCCAGGTCTTTTGATAGACACATCCTGTTTACACTCACATCTGTGCATTTTGTCTCCCCTAAGCCCATCTCTTTGACCTTTGTGTAATTAAGAGCATCGTCTTCGTCGTCATTGTCCTCCTCCTCTTCCTTTTCTTGACTACAAACAAGATCTAACATTCGTCAGTATAAAAGTGCCACCTCCTAGACGTCTATGAACATTACACAACACAGGTAAAGCCCTGTGAAACTTCATTCTTTCTCCAAGAATGTGCTCAGGAAACCTGCTTCTGTCATACCATATAAAACAATAATTAAATTTGTGAAAAGGTCAGAAAGGAAACTTATCAAACAAATACATGGGAGTTCCTCTTATGAGATATTTTCCATTTTTCCTATTTTTATATTTTCTGTTTTCCAAATGCTTTCAGTTTGACAATTTTAAAAACTTGGGGATGGAGCCACTGCTCGATGGGTAAAGTACTTGCTGGGCAAGAATGAGGACCCAAGTTTACCGGCCTAGCACCCACATAAATGCATCACAGGTCAGGCAGTCTAACAGAAACTAGTCAGCTCCCTGCTGGTGAGACAGAGAGAGAGAGACAGAGAGAGAGAGAGAGAGAGAGAGAGAGAGAGAGAGAGAGAGAAGACAGGAGAGTGACTACAGAGGAGGACATCTGATGCGGACTGTTGACATGGAATGCAAATGTCTAAGTGTGTGCATCTAAAAGTACACGTGTGTTTCCGTGTGTGCACACAATCACTCACGCATGCACACACACACACACACACACACACACACCTTAATGAGCAAACCAGAACCATATAACTTATCATCCCTTAAAAACCTATTCCAAATCTGCACTGCAATCCCCAGGTAAAGTGAGGCACGCGGTGACTGCAGTAGTCAAGCCAAACTTCCACTCTGGGTTTATGAGACAGCCAAACAAAAGAGGCAAGAGTATTTGAGTGCTGCGGCTTTGTTCTGAGAAGGTAATGGTTACCTCGAAGCCTCTTCATCCCCCCTACCCTGAGGAATGACCTAATTAGCAAATTGCACGACAGCTGAAATGAACGGCTCAATGGGATTCACAGCCAATAAAGTGAGGTCCTGCTCCATGGTCAGTCCATCTCAGGATCAAATCAAGAGGAGGGACCTTGTCCAATGTGGACCAGAAAGGAGAAATTTCAAAGGGAAAAGTATATAAAACAGGTCACTGTATTAGCAGGTTCTGCCTTTTGTTCAGACAATGGCAGACCATATGAGGTGGGTGGGAGTCTACCAGCCGCTAGAGACTGGCACAACTAAGAGAGCAGGCGTACCCAAACATCTACCAAGTGCCTGGACGTCCACTGCCGGAAGCCATCAGGACCAATAGGACACCATCTCCCACTTAGGCGTTGCGCCTCAGTGAAACACGGACTACTTAGACCATAATATTTGCACTTCATTTTCACAAACATTTCCATCAGCAGATGAATGAAGAAAGAAAATGTGGTACAATACACAAAGAAGTCTTACTCTGCCACAGATAAAAACCAAAATCATGACGTTGCCTGACAATAAAAAAAAAAAAAACCAACAATGTATGAGAAAGCAAATATCAGGTTTTCTCATTTAGGGTTCCAGATCGTATGTAGATATCACATAAGAGACACACAGACACCACAGAGAGAGGGAGGGACGGAGGGTAAAAAGCAGAGTGGAGAAAGGAAAGAGACTAACTAACGGGAGGCGTCAATGGAGTGGAGGAAAGAGAGGCTACGGGCGATGAATATGATGAAAGCAATGATATAATTGAAATAAATTGTCTTTCTGAACCATCCTAAAAGAATCTTTAAAAGCTTGATAATTTATGACTCAGAGTTGGCATATCTAAATAATTCCTCTAAGAGAAACTTTCAATTAAAAAAATTTTGAGAAGTTGGTCTGTTGTATAAATAGCTTCTAAATTGAGGGGGAGAGTTGAGGTCAACCGGTGGATGTTGCAGTTTTATTTCTGAACAGCTTTAATTGCAGGGCGGAGGCACCTGGAGAAGCATGCAAGCAAGGTCAGAACTGACTCAAAAGTCATTAACACCATGGTATGAGAATGCATACATAATTAGCCTAATTTAAAGGCTGTGCCCAAGTTTGGGCTTCTCTGACCTGGGACAAACACTGCCGCTTATTTCCCCTTTGAGGTTGCAAACCAGGATCATCCTGGAGCATCATATTACATATGGACATTAAAAATTCATTTTATTTCAAATACCATAAAATAGTACCCAGATGCTCACTTTAAATAATTCAAATACCCATCAGGTACAGATATATTAACGTAACAGGACCCATATTAATAAATATTGCATTATAAACACAGATGCACTCTCATATTTAAAAAAGCTTTTGGCTGTGTTGTAACTCCTGAAAAAGACCTACTGAATGCAAGCAATGGTTACTACATGCAAACCATGAAACAACAAAAAGAAACACCTTAAATATTCTGAAACTTAGTTTGAATGACTTAAAAAAGCAGGTTTGGGGATATTAATAGACTATTTTTTTCTCTTACACTGTTCACAACATTATGAAAAGATAGTTAAGTTTCCTCAACCCAGTTAAGGGATTGTATCTGAATTTCCCTTTAACAACCAAGAACGATAGAAGATTTAAGCTATTTCAATTATTAAGACTCTAGAGAAATACTGAAAAAAAAAAAGAACCTCACACCTATAAATCTCTTGTCTTCAATAGATTAAAACATTTTCTTGAAATATTAAGACATAAAAATAGGAGGAAATATGACAAGAGTTCTTCAAAAACATTTTCCTTCTTAAAACATCACTTGTCATAGTAATAACTATTGGCATCACACAAAGCATTTCCAATCTTTAATGACTACCCACAAATGTACAAAGACATCTGCCAAGTGCCAAGACTCCCTAGCTTGTTCTTTCTGTTCTAAAAGTTCATTTTTACCCCATTTCCACCAAGCATTAAGGATGCATAAAAGTCAAGACAGGAGAAGAATTACTCCACTGAACAATCCCAACACAAGCAGTGAGTGACAGCTGTCACCTGGGAGAAGCCAAGGGTGAGGGGGGCCATAACAAATAGGCTCTGGCCAAGCAGCTGCCAAAACTGCAGATTGAACCTCTGACAACCTGTGCAATACCCATAATTCTTATCCCCACCAAAGTATATTGATTTTAAGTACATTAATTCATCAGAACACTACATTTGGAAAATGGAATAAAATGCAAATAAGTGCAATATAAAAAGCTACAATGATTGCACTGGAATACTGTATGTTCATAGAGACATTAAAAGAGCTCCGGAAGGCAGACGGTGACACTTCTTATAATCTGTCAATGAAATTAGCTAAGGGGCGGTGCTGAATCCCGCAACAGAGGTTCAACAACTTTCAATCGTTGGAAGGCAGAAAACAGTGGCACCCCAACATGGTATTTCTGTGGGGCCCAGAACTGAGAAACACAGGTTTACAGCTTTGTGAAATTGTGCATGGGATGGAAGGTATATGGTTTTGTAGATTTATAACTTACTACTATATTAAAAATTTATTTAGGTTTTAAAAAAATCCAGCAAAGAACAGATATCAATGCAGCCTCTTTAATAAATCCTTTGTAACTTGTGTTTTGTCATGTATACATATGTATATATGGTATGCATACATAAATAAATGGACATCTGAGCTATAGCATTGGAACACACATATAGATCCCTATGTAGACAAGCATATGAATGTGTATCTATACGTACATACAGTTACACATTCAAACTGAGTAACCAACGTCAATGCCACCTGTGCTAAAGTTTACAGACGTTACAAATGAAATACATTTTACTGCAGATTTAAGAAAACTGTAAATAAAGCTACAGTTTTTGCTTTAGTGTTATATACAGAAAAAAAATAGGTTTTAGCCCCTCCCCCAGCCTTCCTGAATTTCTAAACTTTGGACAATGTAGCTTGTGCATAGAAAGCCAAGTCATGATTCAGACCTGCTTATGAGTTAGCTCATCTACAGTAAGAATAAAATGCCCAAGAAAGGAGCTTTTCTGTGCATTAAGAAAGCCATTTATAGAAAGGTCTGCGATGGTAGTACTGTCCAGAGCCGACTTCAAATATCCCTGTGATAATTTTCATTTATTTAGAGTATTATAATTCAAGGCTAAACTAAAGAGGAGAAACAAAGCCAAAGCATCGAGCACAGGGACCTCTGAGCATGGCATGTAAACACAGTAAATCCAGCCTGGTGGCCCCTGATTCACAGCTCATCTTGCCCCTATTTCACACTGAATACAGGAAGGCATAAAACCCCTGCTCTTAAGGGAATGTTCTGGTATTTCCTTAGCACAAGGGAGATTTAACACGCTTTATTATTATTTCAAATACTTTTAAACGGCAGCTGGGAAAGAGCTGTATATTTGTACATATCAATCAAATAGTTGATAAAATATTATTACTATTTCGATATTAGTTTCTACTGCTTACAAATGTACAAAATTATGTGGAAGAAAAATAATAATACCGATTCAACCCTGCCATGCCTTCCAAATAAGATTCTACCCTCTCGGAAGATGAGAACTCAGAAAGTGCACATTTCACAGCCTTCAGAATGAGTCCAGTAAATTCCAGATTCTATCAGAGACACACATGTATGAAAGATAGCTAGAGATAGGAGCCAGCCTCCACGCTGTATGAATCCTACACCTTAGAAATACACTGTCCTTCCACAGGTAGATAAGAAAGTGACAGAAGTCATAAAGAGCAAGCTCTCTGGAGGACATTGCCTGCTTAAAGACAAGCGAGGACAGGAAGCTCACTCCCCCACAGGTGACAAATGGACACTCCAAAAACAAAGCCAGCCATTGTTCCGTGCTCTATTATAGCACATATCTCTCTGAGTAAAACTAAAGAAAATAATATTTGGGGTAAAAAAGTATTGTTTCCTCCATAAGATCATTAGATAATATCAACATGCACATGGCTAATAAAAACACAGACCGTTAGATTCAGACCTCACGGGAAGCCCTAAGCTATGCTGAGGTCACCCAAAGATGTCCTGCTAACAGCAAACATGGTATAATAGAGTCCAAATACTCCTGTCACTCAGAGTGAGGTGTCACAGAGCAAGGTGTGAGGTGAGCGCATCAGAGCTGAGATACCTATCGTGATAGCGAAAAAAGAGCCTACGGTACAGGCAGGCATATAAAAGCATACAACAATGGGCAGGTTGTCACACTTAATAATGATAACAAATGATCACGACTGGGTTTTGTATTCACTGCCCCATGCTTTTATCATTTGCTTTAGCATATACTCTATTTTTTTTTTCTTTTTGGTTTTTTGAGACAGGGTTTTTCTGTAGCTTTGGAGTCTGTCCTGAAACTAGCTCTTGTAGACCAGGCTGGCCTCGAACTCACAGAGATCCACCTGCCTCTGCCTCCCTGAGTGCTTGGATTAAAGGTGTGCACCACCACCGCCCGGCCATATACTCTGCTTAAAGACAGTTTATCATAAGAGGCCCGGGCTCAGTGGGTGAAGCACTTGCTGCATAAGGATGAGAACCTGAGTTGGAGTTCCCACAACTCACACAAAAACTGGATGCAGTAGCGTGGGTCTGATTTCAGTGTTCCTATGATGAGATGGGAGGTGGAGACAAGATTAACACATGTGTGCCTTCATTTACACATACACACATGTCTCTCATACACATAGAGAACAATAAAATAAAACTTTAAACATTTATTTCAAGCCACCGTACCCCCTCAGTCCAGGGCAGCCAATTACATATCAGGTTTGCCATCTGACATCACCTAGAGACCATGTCTGGGACAGATTTGCATTATCTAAGTTTGTATAAGAACACTAGGATGTTCCCATAACAATGACATCACCCAGCAATACATTTTTCAGAACACACCTCGGTCATTAGCTGGCGTTTAACCATCATTACAAAAATGCTAATATGTGAGGCAGATGGGGGGCAAGTAAAATTTCTCCATGGCAAGTGCTAGTTTATTCTGAAGAGAAAAACAGTGAGGAAGGAAATGTAGCAAAGGGACGGAATCATTAAAGTGGCCTGGCCTTTCTGAAGAGCAATTTGGAAACTTGTTTCAGAAGTCTTTAAAAAACACAAACGACCGCAGACAGCTCTTTGTCCCTACTACTGTACTAAAAGGAAGACATGAATATACTTATAAGTGTAGCCCGAAGCATGTTCATTAAAGGATTGCTTATAGCAACAATAAAACAGAACAACCATACGCTAGCAAGTTTCTCTTCTCTCCTTTTGGGAATCATATATGAACATTTAAGCCGCAGTACAGTGACTTTGGGTAAGAGATACCTGGGTCAACCCTACCTCTATCACTAGAACACTGTTAGACATTTTGAATAAGTACATGAACTTAATCATGGTATACGGATTTTTCCAGATGTACAGTCAGTTATATCAATGGCCGATGGAATACATCATCTTTTACCAGAAGACAGTTCCCAACTTTAGCATATGTCAGATTTCTACAGGCACACAGATCCTCGATCCGCTCAGCTGATTCACTTCACAGGGTTTGACTTGTTGAATTTATAGTGCACAGAGCATCATTTGTCATTACCTCATGCTACAGTTTGTCAAGAATTTGGGAGCAGATTCCTGGGTTTATTTTCCCATAAGTACTTTGGAAGCAAGAAAAGGGTTTTCTGGGGCTGAGGAGATGGCTCAATTGGGAAAGTGTTTGCGATGCAAGCTGACAGACCTGAATTTGATCCACAAAAGCCACACAAAAGGTAGAGTGCTGGCAGGGGATGATTTCCAATCCCAGAACTGGGGATGCAAAGACACAAGATCCTTGGTTTGGACAAGCTGCGAGAACCCACCACTCCCCAATAGACCGGCCACTCCCCAATAACACCACCCTTGGGACCACGCCATTTACACACAGCCTTGCAGGGCATCATGCTTTGAATGCCAAGAATCGAAAAAGATTCTGTATGGTATCTATTGGTTAAAATAATAGATTAAAAATGCTATTTAATTGCAATAGGTCTAGGTCATTTTAATCATAACAGATTGCATACATGGTTTCATTTAGAGTCCAGAGCTCAAAATATCACCTGAATATCATCATCTCTGTCCCCAACAACATTTTTAAATATCTCAACTTATTATCAAGAATATTTTTTTGCCAGGTGTGGTGGTGCAAACCTTTTATCCCAGCACCCAGGAGGCAGAGGCAGGAGGACTTCATGAGTTTGAGACCAGTCTGATCTACCAGCGACACACAGGAGACCCTGTGCAAAAACAAAACAAACAAAAAAAACAGAATATTTACCACATAATTTGCCCTGACCTATACAATAAATTCATGTTTTTAGCCAAGTCAATTATAATAATTATGATTATTAAACTATAATCTTTAATGTTAAATAGCTGGTTATGAAAGCTTTGAAGTCTGGGGATGTGGCTTGTTGGGGAATGTTTGCTTGGCATGAGTGAAGTTCAGAGTATGATCCCTGACACGGGGGAAAAAAACCCTTCAAGTTGACTAAAATTATTACTATTTTGTACCTAATGTTAATTTCTAAACCTGATATTAAGCACAATTTAAAAACATTAGGAGTAAACCTCGATGAAGGCTGTCTATGATGCTAGGAATACAGAAAGCCACACACCTGGCCTGCTGATGCTGCTCAGTTTTCTGCAGGCTGCCCTGTGAAGACTCGGGTTGTCTTCCTCTTCCCCCAACTGCTTAAGCCTTAGCACTGTAGGGAGAGGACTTCATGCGTGTTTCTGACATTCATGCTGTGATATTATCTATTTGTTGAAAGCATGAATTTAAAATGCTGACAAAATGAATAATTTTATGCTCTACAGTTTATAAACCTGTACGAGGTCAGCAACCTGGAAACTCGGAAGAGAAAGGATTGCTTGAAATGCCCAGACATTACTGAAGTCAAGATTCTAGAATGCCCCTTACGCAGGGGACAGCTCTGGCATGAAGAACAGCCCACCCTGAACAATCCATTCACCCACCTCTCTATATTCTTGCTCTGTACCTGCTTCTGAGACCTGTGGGATATCCTGTCTTCTGAGACCTGTGGGATGTCCTGTCTTCTGTCATGTTATACAGTGTCACACCCAAGCTGAATGTAAAACAAGTGTCCACAGTTCACAGTCAGCACAGTATTGTAATCTAGACAGAGCAGATCTTAGAGATGGCACCACTATACCATTTGATA
This sequence comes from Microtus ochrogaster, assembly GCF_000317375.1. Lineage (NCBI taxonomy): Eukaryota > Metazoa > Chordata > Mammalia > Rodentia > Cricetidae > Microtus > Microtus ochrogaster. Next base: position 1,280,163 of record NW_004949125.1, on the reverse strand, counting down.
TCTTCAGTGAGGGTCAACTGTGGTGTTACAGAAATAAGCGGATTTGTGGGGCTGGGCAGCTGGACCCTGCAAGGGATGGAGTAGCTTCCTGCAGACCCAAGGCCAGAACTGGTTGCAGTTTCTATGCCCTTTCTTCTGTACCCTTGCTTGTCAAAGTGTGGTCCCCACATCAGCAGTACAGTATACCCCAGAAACCTAGCTAGGAATTCAAACTCTCAGACCTGGCCCTGGACCTACTGAAGCAGAATCTCTACACTTAAAACTGACCCTCCTCAAATGTGAGAGCCACACCACAAGGACTATGGTTTAAATAATAGCTGGGGACATGACCCTCTCAGTAAGGGTTTTGTCATGCAAACCTGAGGAACTAAGTTTGATCCCCATATAAAAGCTATATAAAAGCTAGACGTGACAACGCACATCTGTAACCAAGCACTGGAGAGGCAGCAACGGGAACATCCCTGAGGCTTGCCGGTCAACCGGCCTGGTGGAAGCTTCAGGTTCAGAGAGACTCTGTCTGGAGTGCGATTGAAGAAAATCCCCAAGATTGATTACTGCCCCCGATGTACACCCATGCACATACACAAACACAAATGTGCACACACAGTTAAATCACTTATGTCAGAAATGTCACGATAGTAAAGATGTGCAGATAAGCATAAGGATGAGGGATCTAGAGAGATGGCTTAGAGAGTAAGATCATTGACTGCTCTTGCAGAGGACCCAAGTTCAATTCCTAACACGCACACGGTGGCTAGCAATCTTCTGTCACCTCAATTCTAGGGTATCCAGCACCCTCCTTTGGTCTCCACAGGCACCAGGCAGAGGCGTGGGTCCACAGACATACATTCAGGCAAAACAGCCAATATGCATGAAATATTTTTAGTTAAGAAAGACAATGAACGAGTTATTAAATGAAGTCTTAAATGACTTCATCAATCATCCATGTAGTCTTCATTCTATGCATGCAACGAGCAGAATTTGTTCAGAAAGCTACGGACCAGATACAAATTCACTTTGCCCATCCCTAACCTTGCTGCTGCTTTATGATCCCTCCTAGCTGGCCTCGCCGGCATTAACAAAGCAGCAGTAAGGAAGCTCAGAAATGCCATCTCACTTCAGCAGCAGCTACCAGCACCAATCCCCAGTGCCCAGCTTCCGCTTTGTGAAGTGCTGAGTGCTGCAAATAGAACCACAAGCACATGGGTACCAGGGGAAAGGGCTGTCAGCTGGTATCCATACATAATTCAACAGTCCCATGATGGCTGCAAACTCCATGCACGGTACATGTTATGATGTAGGATTCCCCTCTGTATGCCGCGAGTATATTTTATTACCATTGGTTAATAAAGAAGTTGCTTTGGCCTATGGCAGGGCAGTATAGAGCTAGGCAGAAAAACGAAACTAAAAGCAGGGAGAAAGAAGGCAGAGTCAGGCAGGCACCATGTAGCTGCTGAAGGAGCAAGATGTGAGGAAACAAGCCATGAGCTTCATGGTAAAATATAAAACATAGAAATGGGTTAATTTAAGATGTAAGAGTCAGCTAGGAATACATCTGAGCCATTGGCCAGACAGTGTGGTACTTCATATAATTTTTGTGTGATTATTCGGGTCTGGGTGGCTGAGAAACAGTCTCTGTTTACAATGGTACACAGCAATGACCTCCATCCTAAGAAATTCCCATGGCTGGGACAGAACACACAAATAAATACCATGTTAATGACATGCTTAAGAAGAAGACTGGTGGCCTTTTGGACTTATGCAACTATGCAGGACCATACTGTCAAACCCATGCTGCAATTAATTGATCTTTCATCAGCATTTGCCTTTCCCTAAATTTTTACTATCATCTTGGGCTGACATTGGTCACTAACAGGAGGCCATGTAACACCATGGGAAATGTTCATCAGGCAGACTGCTTTTCTAGTCAATCCATCCTTGGATGCTTTTCTACTTCCTATCAATGGATGTACATATGTATGTATATGTGCATGTGTATATATGTGTATGTGCATGTGTACATGTGCTTGTCGGGCTTGTACTTGTGTAGGGGCCAGAAGTTGATATCATCTCTGTCTGTCTGTCTGTCTGTCTGTCTGTCTGTCTGTCTGTCTGCCTGTATGCCTCTCTCTATGACTCTCTCCATCTTACTGTGTAAGTTAGGTTTGCTCACTAAACTTAGAGCATACTATTTAGGCCAGTAAGCAGGCCAGCAAGCCCCCTGGGACCTACCTGTCTGAGTGTTCAGCATCTAGACTATAGACATACACTGTCATGACTTGCTTTTATGTGGGTGCTTGAGATCCAAACTCAAGGGCCTCATGGTTACACAGCAAGTTCTTTGTCCCCGGGGCCATCACCTAAGTGCCCCCTTTAATGTCCCCCAACCCCTTAATATTTTCATACCAGCTATCCCTCTTATTCTGCACAATGTTGAAATGTGCCAAAATAGTCTGCTAATAATCATGTAAGTCCTCCATGGTGAGCTTTGGTTAGAAGATGTTCTGAGATGCGTGGTGGCAACCCTGCAGTACTCTACACACACCAATTCTCCTAGCTGAGCCCAGCCAAGAACATATACCCCTGCTCCTCATTCTGGTAGGGGGGCACTTGTGGTAGCCAATGCAATTCAGACTTTTACAAGCTAAGTAGACACCTATGCACATGAATACTCAATACAGACATGCCCACCACACCAAACAGCAACCTGACAGTTAGCATCAGCATCTAAGACACAGGCTGTTCTCCCAGCCTTAGCCTTGAGTGACTTCAAAGGCAGAAATTCTCTGCACAGCTCACACCACATCTGAACCATAATCAGGAGACTAATTTGCTTTATGCCACTGAAGCTTACGCTGATAACCACTCCAGTACCAGCTAGATTCTCTGTATTCTTCAGGCTACATTTCTGGAATCTGGTGAGACACACAAAGAAACAGGAAGCCAGACAAGATGTCAACATCTGTGTTGAACTTCTATAGGCTAAAATGCATAGTCTAGAAGTGGTTGCCCAGGGAACATCAGCACACCAACACCTCAGTTTCGAACAAGAAACACCCAGCCACAGACCACTTCCTGCCCCTCCCCCCTCCCCACCCTGTTGAAACACAATCAGGACAAAGCTATATGGACAGACTCTTAGGGAAAGACCTTTTTTGTTTTGTTTTGTTTTGTTTTTGAGACAGGCTTTTTGTTTTTGTAGCTTTGGAGCATGTCCTAGGACTTGCTGTGTAGACCAGGCTGGTCTCGAACTCACAGAGATCTGCCTGCCTCTGCCTCCCAAGTGCTGAGATTAAAGGTGTGTGCTACATATGGCCAGACTCTTAATGTAACACTCTCTGCCCACCCTACACTGCTCAGAAGAGTGCTGGAGACTTTCAGGGCCTGGACCCCCACTTCTCCCTCTGCTTTCTCAGACAAAATGTTTCTTCACTAAACTAAGCTGCATGGGGAAAATGCTTTTTAAATTATTTCAGCAGTTATAAACTGTTGGAAACCAGGATGGATACATATGATCTTTGGAAATAGAAGGATTCTTACAGAACTATCCTAGAAAATTTATAAGCAGTCAAGCGTGTCTCCTCAGGCATTTAAAGATGAAATTGATGCGAGAAAGGCCAGATAGTCAAAAGCATTTACCAAAGAAAAAAGCCTTTGGCCAAGCATAATACAATTTATGAGGAAAATAATTCAAATATGAAAACTATCCAATTGTTATGGTTGGGGAATGAATTAAATGAGCTGAACGAGTACCATAGATGGCTACTAATAATAATCTATAAGTAAGGAAAGATCATCGTTCACAAGCAAAGCATGTCTTCATGATAAAAACAGAATGCTGGTGTTGAGTTTATTATAACGTGGCCAGCTAGTGAGTCTTTTAAAGCAATTTAGAAGCTAATGTGTTCAGATCGTCCTCAAATACAGAACACACTGGAAAGTGAAGTGCAGGCAACTCCTATCCACAGCCACAAACGTGACCCAGACAAACCCAGCGCCCTGTGGCCAGCAGCACGCTGCAGGCCAGAAGTAAGAAAGCACACTCATCATCCTCGACTGCCTCTGTTGGATGCTGGTGCCTTCTAGAATGCTGTCTTCAGCCACATGCAGATGAGAAAACAGCAAAGTTTCCCTCATATCCATGGCAGGAATGGCTACTGCTGGGGGCAGGCCCGACACCGTTGTCTTTCTCACGGCAAAGGAGAACGACGTCCCCACAGAATCGCAGTTCACACCCGGGATGGGTATGGCCTAGAGAACAGGGACCTTCTTCTACGGTGGCACCTTGGCTTCCTAGCTATAGGCAGGGACACTATTTTGTCCATTTCTAACAATACAATACTCTGGCATAGCCTCAGTGGGCTTGATGACACCAGGGTAGCAAAGGAGGAATCACTCCTCAGCATTTCCAGGCCTGATGGGGGCAGTGGTGGTGGAGACCTTGCAGTGAAGGTAATCTTCCAAGCGTCTCTTGACACTGGGCGGTAGCTGAGGGGAAGCAGGAGGCTTTCAGCAAGTCCAGTTGGTTCCCCCGTTTCCTGGTCTCCTTTTGGGGAATCAAGTGTAGGTTAATCAGTTTCCACTGGCCTTTTCACAAGTCTGACTTTGATGTTTCCCCCTCATTTCTCCACTTAGCTTGAAAAGAGACCCCCCTTTCACAACTCATGTTGTCATTGAAGGACTTTCTAGTAAACCCCAGGGAAAAAACAAACCCAACTACCTCACAGCCTCTTAGGGACTTACGTTATAGACAATAGCTATTTTAAGGTATTTCCATAAACTCGGGGCTCTTTCAATCCTGTTAAATATTTTGTGTGTGCGGTATACACACATGTGGATATGCAATGTTTACATGTGTCTGGGAGCAGGTGCACCTATGTGTGTGCCCGAAGTTGACATTGAGCTTCCTTCTCCATTACTCTCTGTTTTCTTGACTGAAGGAGAGTCTCTCATTGAACTTGGCTCTCAACAATTCTGGCTAGTGCAGCTACTCCCCTCGCCCTAGGCGTCCATGGTCTCTGCCTCCCCTACAGGGATCACAGGTGCCTACAACTCCTGCTTAACGTTTCTAAACTCTGGTCCTCACTCCTGTGTGGCAAGTGCATTATTCATGGAGCCACGTTCTCGGTCCCTTGTTAAGTACTTTTAATGAATGAAAATACAAATAGATAAGCACCTCGAGTCCACCATACGCCAGCAGGGAAAACAGTAGAGCACACAGCCTCCTATTCAGCCCCAGTTCAGAATGCCTCTCTGAGGAACGAGGGCTCTGTGTGGAGCAGAGAGAAGAAACCATGCCAGTAGGAGCAGCCTGCAGGAAGCAAAGGACCACAGTCAGACGCTTTCCCAAGCAGTCACTGCAAAGGTTCTTTCAGACTGCTGTGTGACCTTTACAATGTCACTGCTGGGGAGAGAGACCATGTTCTAAGTTGTAACACCTTCCCTGTGACACACCTAACTCTGCAATGAGAGGCTTCAGCACAGTAACTTTCTGTCACTCTGTGCAGAACTGCTTACAATTTAGGCTTACGTTTGGCTTTTTATCCAGTATTAAATTTTTTTCATTTTATTTTTAGTATTGTAAGGATTTAAAATTTTATATGTGTGTGTGTATGCCACCTGTGTGCAGGTGTCTGTGGAGGTCAGAGGAGAGAGTTAGATCTCCTGGAGTTGGAGTTATAGGAACTTGGGAGTTGGCAGATGTGTGTGCTAGGAACTCAACTTGGGTTTTTGCTGTGGGATAATGCTCTTGTACACTGTAAATATTTGTCACTCATATTGGTTTAATAAAACACTGATTGACCAGTAGCCAGGCAGGAAATACAGGCAGGGTAACCAGACTAGGAGAATTCTGGGAAGAAGAAAGGCAGAGATGCAATAATCATCCAGACACAGAGGAAGCAAGATGAGAATGCCTCACTGAGAAAAGGTACCAAGCTACATGGCTAAACATAGATAAGTATTGTGGGTTAATATAAGTTGTAAGAACTAGTATTAAGTGCTAATAGGCCAAATACTTTATAATTAATATAAGCCTCTGTATGTTTATTTGGGACTGAATGGCTACAGGACCAGGCGGGACAGAAACTTCTGTCTACAGGTCCTCTCCAAGAGTAGCAAGTGTTTAACTGCTGAGCCATCTCTGCAGTCCCCAATATAAATTTTAAGTCAGTAAGATACCTTAAAATACAATAAGATAGTGTTACATTTTTAATTAGTTAGTATACCAAGCCTAAACTGTGTATCTAGGTTTTATCAAAGACTATTTACTTCTCTGAGCTATATAATGACAACACATAAGGACATTTGTTTTTTCATATTATTATGCTTATTGATCTTTTAATAACACTCTGGGTTAATACTTTATTTGCCTAAGTCATATATGGAGTGATGCCCACCTTAGTAGATGAATTTAACCAAATTTAACAGTCATTTTTTTGAAAAGCTCTTATATGTCAGATACATTCTTAAACGCAGACTAATGGCATAGACTTTGGGAAGTACCAGTGGGAGACATGGGATAGCTCGGTTAATTGCACGCTTACTGTACAAGAGTGGGAAATGAGTTTGGATCCTAAGCACTCACATATAAGTCAGCTGCAGCAGTGTGCATCTGTAACCTCAGAACAGGGAGAGGAACGACAGAGGGCACCCTGGAGCTCCATGACCTACCACCCTAGCAAAATTGGTGAGTTTTGGCTCAAGGAGAGATGCTGTCTCGAAAAATACAGTGGAGAGTGCCTGAAGGAGATACTTGACTTTGACCTCTGCCTTCCACACACATGCACACTTGTGTGGTATGACTAGACACATAAATATATATACATTTATACATGGAACACACAAAGAAAATGCTGGTAAGCATTACATCCATGATCTATACAACGTGTCAAGGGGAGAATGACAAAGAGACAGATTCGAGGGAGGAAGGGTAGGGGTGGATGCCACATTCCAGGCAGAGACATATTAACACTTGAGAAGTGGTATGAAGGCTTACTGGTGCCCAGAATGTTCAATGGCTCAGAGGCTCCCATTTTAGCATAGCAGTGAGAAAAAAAAGCTGTATTGCGTGGAGTGTATGGAAGTGCAGCGACGGAACACAGTGAGCAGCTTGTGTCTGTTCTACTAGGCAACTTCTAACTCTGCAACGTAGAGCTAGAGTCGTCTATAACTGAGTACAAGTTTCCAACAAGGCCCATAAAAGCAAAACATACTCCACAACCTACGCTTTATTCCACAGGATATACTTAGTTACCATCAAGGCTACACTTTGTTCATTTTTTACTTAAAATGCAACAAACAGAATCCAGTTAAATGGAAACTATTTTGTCAAATGTCTGAGAGACTCTGGAAATCTGTTCTTTGATAATTAGCACGACAGGAATTCGCACTGGGATTGTTGCTGGGCTTCCCTCCAGTAAAACAAAACCTCCTGCAATGGGGTCCGCTGTCACAGCTTCCGCCTGACAACAGACGAGACCAAGTCTGTTCTGTCATGTAGACCATGTAAAAATAGTGATTTCTCACAGTTTCCTGTAAATTCTTTGCAAACTTTCCAGTAACCCTTTAAAGAATTTTATTATAGATTCAAGTGTGATGATTTTCAGGAAAAAAAGATAATAATGTTGGGAGGGGTTTGTAGTTCAGCTGGAAGTGAGCTTGCCCAGCAGGCAGGACGCCCTAGGTTCCATCCCAAGTGTCGCATTCACCAGGTATGATGGACATGAGAGCAATCCTAGCACACAAGAGGCTGTGGCAAGACGACCAGAAATGTCACCCAGCTAGACCCACCTCCTTTCAGGATTTTAAGATAACAAGTTTCCAGAAAAGGATGTTCGGTCCCAAAGATGCACAGATGACAGTGTGGACCCTGTCCGACGGCAGCTGGGAGGCAGGTATATGGTATGATGTGCACTGCTCCTGCGTCCGTGAGATTCCTGGCCTCTGCACAGCATACATCACAGCAGACACCCGTCACCACTGCCCGGAGTGCCAGAGTGCCTTGTCAGACTCAGACCTGCTGCTTTCTCTGAGCTCTTAAACTGTTCTGTCCTCATTTTAGAGGAAGATTTTTTTTCTTTCACCCACCCCTCACACAAAGGTTGCCTGTGCCCAGGACCTCTCTAAAGAAGCCACTGGTCAGTCTATGTACATACAAATCTAATTGTATGTACATTTTCTTTGTGCCGTAAAGCATCATAACTTAGAATTTTAAAATCAGAATATTTCATGTGACGACAGTGGAGGAGCAAAGGCCCCGGGAGACAGGACATGTGTCTTCCACTCTGCCACTCTCAGCCCTCATGCCAAGGCCAGGTTTCAGTGGCATTCATCATCCTGGAATGGGTGCCTGTCATTCACCTATTTGGATCTTGTGCGCGCTGAGCTGGCGAGCCGTGAAAGGTATGCCGTAACTCTCCCTAATCTCACCGGCTCCCACAGCACACTTCCAGGTGCATGATCACCATGGTGATGGCTGCCTTGTTCAGTCATTCGTTCTACATCTACTCACTGAGCACAGATTGCAGACTGTGAGTTATACCTGGGGTCTAAGAACAACGGGACGTGGCCCTGCTCTGAAGTGAGGCAGGCAAGTCCATCATTCTCCACTGACTTCTGACCAGAGCCTTACACAGAGAATCACCTCTCTAGAGGCTGCTCCAACGCTGCCACAAACACCACCGATGTCACCCGAGACATAAAATCCACTCTTCTTTTACCCTACCCAGAGAGAAAAAAAAAAAGCAAGATTCCATACCCCTCTTTCAGCGTTTCACTGAAATTCCACACAAATAGAAAATCACTACTGTTTTTCATTTCTCAGACAGGGCCTAATGTATTCCAGGCAGATCTCAAATTCACTGAGCAGCCATGGAGAACCTTGAACTCCTGATCATTCTGCCCCCACCTCCTAAGTGCTAGGGTTATAGGTATACATGCCATCAAATGTGGTTCATGTAATACTGGGGTGGAACACAAGAGAATTTGTGAATACTAGCTAAGCACTCTACCAACCAATTTATATTCCCATCCCCAAAGTAGCTATTTAAAACCGTGTGTGTGTGTGTGTGTGTGTGCGCGTGCATGAATGTGTGTGCGTACGTACACATATATATCCTATCTTTGAAATAATGTTAAAACATAAATGTCAAGCAGGTAAAGTATTCCCAGTCATCTTTTGATTTTTAATAAACACACGTCAGAGAGTGCTGCAGGCTACCCTGGGATGCCACTAGTAAATACCCCTCAGGGTTTCTTCTTGTCTTCGTAACAGTGGAGGAGCACTGAGCAAAGTCGAACCAGTCAGTGGCAGGCAGGGATGATGGAGCTGAGGGCAGATGATGCTAATTAAAGAAAGAAACAAGACTAGGAAAGAGAATCCAGAAAACAGTGGCCAGAAAAACCCCTTTTATGCCTCCTGTGCCTAAACTATCAGTTCAAGGTGTGGTCTAAATCTGAAGTCCTTAGCAGGATTACCTATGTCCTTTGCAGCCCAGAGCAATCAACCATCCCCTCCAGGTCAGAGCAGATCTACTTTATTGGGATCAAGAAGGGCATTGTGCTGTCAGGGCAGTAAGAAGAGACTTGGGGTCAAGGTGACATTTACTTATGGAAAATGTAAAGGTATTTCTAAACCTTCCTCACAATTAACATAAGGCAACTTATTAATGCAGTCTGTTTAATTTGACTTTTTTTTTTAAATTGAAGCATGGTCTCTTATAGCCCAGGATGGCCTTAAACTCATCACGTAAGTGGGGATGACACTCTCATCTCTTGGTTATCCTCTCTGCCCACGCTCCCCACCCCCAGTGCAAGGATTACAGGAGTGGACCACCATGTGATTATGTGTGAACCCAGAGCATCCTGACTAATGTCAAGAACTTGGCCAACCAAGCCGCAGCCCCTGCTAGGTCTTCCTACCAAGAGCAAAAGATGTGCAGGAGACTGGCACACAGCAGCTGTGGCTACTCCAGTGGTGGGCAGTGCCACGGGTGCCATCACAGCTGACCCCAAGCATGAGGTTCCAGAGCTGGCAGGGTGAGGAATACAGAACCGAGCTGACTGAAGATGTTCACCCATCTGGCCAAATCAAGGACAGGGCTGTCACAGCTGTGAGGATGAGGGTCCCTTAGAGGCTGCCCTGTCCTCTCTGCATAGGCTCCACAGACCCACTCCACAGAGGGAGGCTTCAGATCAGCGATGCCCAGGATGTGTGATACGAAACCAGTGATAAAGTGGATCTAGGCATGTTGACATGTCTCTGGTGACAACACTGTCACCCTTGAAACAGAAGATCAGATAAATCTATGACAAATCTAAGATTCCCAAGATCCTCCTCGTACCTCTAGGACTCAGAGGTAGCAAACTATGGAGACAAATTCACTAGGGCTGCTTTATCAATATCTAAGCAAGAAAAAGTGTGAGGGTTTATTTAGGGGAGAAGCAACAATTTGCCCCACTTTATAAGGTGCTGAAGCGGGGAGCACATGTAGAAGAAACAAGATGAAAGTCCCTTAGCAGGACATCCAATGAACCTCACCTTCACATCTATCAACCAGGAGCCCCCAAATGCAGCAAGCTAAAACTCAGGACCAGAACTGGGAGCCGCACAGAACCAAGACTCAGGCTCTGTTCGCACCCTGCTCTGAGACTTCAAACTGACTGTTTAAACATTCACACAAAGACATGAGATGGGTATGTCCAAATCAACAGTGAAGACACAAAGACAGCAATACAGATTTGCAAGTTTACACAAGATGTGGCTTCATTTACAGGACACGTCAAACAGAAGTCATGAATCCAGGATGATAGCAGACCAGAGTTTGCCAGGGTGAAGCAAGGGACTGATTCCAACGGGGCTTGAGGGGTTTCACAGTAAGATGGTTAGAGCATTCTGTCTTGAAGGCAGTGGGTAAAACTCATTAAGGGATATAGTTAAAATCTGTGTGTTTTATTATATGTAAATTATACTTCAATTAAAAAAATAAAGAGACTGAGAAAAATAACAATAAAATATTTTAATGAGGTGTAATTTAATAGTCAATAAAGAATATGATTTTATAATTCAATTAAGTAAGTACTGATTGATAGTTCCTTCATAACAGCACAGTACTTTCTATTAAATTGGGTTCTTTTCCAATGAAATGTCAATTGTTAAAAATATGAAATACCTGAAAAAGTAAAAAAAAAATATCTCCAATTCACCACCTGATACAAACACTACTAGTGTTTTGCTTTATTGGCTTCTGGATATTTTTCTACACATAGATTTTGTTTTAAATTACTCTGCTAATTTGAACATATAGAGGGAAACATTAAGAATTAATTTAAAAGATTAATTAAAACTTGAATTCCTAATTAATTTATAAGTTCCAGCTACTAGACATTGATTAGAAGTAAGCACGTGCAGGGTATGTCACATGACTTTAAGTCTAAGAGGAAGGAAAAGTGTGCACTGTGGGACACTCCCTGGCTGATATGTACACATGGGCACACATGCATGTCTGGGGCAACTGCTAGCTCTGAAAATGGAGACTTTCGTTTCCTTCAGTCATCTTTCATTTTTCATGGTAATGTTCAATTTTCTAACCAGGTGTATATGTATAGTTTAACTATAAGTATACAAATACATACATACGTAAAGTATGTAGATTAGTAATTAATTTGAAATGAAGGCCTAAATAGACATATTTTATCATATAATAAGAGAATATTGTAAATGGAGAAAATCTCAGGGGTGACTCTGGCTCTTAGAGCAGAGGAAACTTTTCACTAGAGATGTTAAGACATCTGCCTGAGGTCACACAGCTAGCCAGGAGAGATCTGAGCCTGTATGATGACCTAAATCTACCCTCCATCTAAACACAACTATCACAAGGTACAAGGTAATTAAATGCTACAATTAAGTGTGCAAGCCATAAATTTTATAAATGTAACATCCCACACTAAAGGAGCTAATTAGAACAACACACAAGTTACTTTAAAATTAAGCCAACAAATCAAAGGGACTATTTATACCTACCACCGTTTTCCATTGTCCTGGTGTCATAAAGATCTGCCCACACTTAACATAACCACGCTAATGGAAATTAATGCTCACACCTTCTTTTGTGACTTTTGTGAGTGGTGGAATGAAGCAGTGTGCTCTATTCATCTCAACTGCATCTCTTCCCACCAGACAAGACCCTCGGCCCATCAGGACCATGATCGTTAGAGCGCTCGGCATTGCTCTTTCTGAGCAAACAGATCTCTCCCTGTGCTGCCTGTTGACACCATTATACTGGCTTGAAGCATTTCAATTATTATTCTATGAAGTGGTTTTCCTACAAGTACGTTCATAGGAATGAAGAGCATGACCCATTATCCAACCTAATTAAGGACCAGTAATGAAGAATCTCTTAGGAGTTCTCCACCGGAGAGCAGTTCGCGGTACTACCAGAAGGAATGTATGCTATCTTTTTTTTTTCTTTTAATATAAACCAATTTTAGCCTCCAAATCATGGCGCTATCTAGAGAAGAAACGATTATGCTCCTGAAAGCAGAATCCTTGCTGTCCAAAAAGCAAAGACGTTCCCCAGTTTCTCCTCAGAACCCCGACAAGAGTGTAGAGATAATACCCATATTTAACACCAAAGCTATTAATGAGCTTTCAGAAGTGTCAAAGCCTCAATGACAGTTCCACACAAGGACATGTATTCTTAGCAGAAAGTCTTGCTTCAAACAAACAACTTTTCAGTTTTGCCAGGCTGATACAAAAGGAGAGACATATCCTGACTGCAGACATTGGAACGAGTCCCTGAAACATGGTGCTCATATTTTTTAAACTATATTTTAAAATTGATATTTATACATTTATTTATGTGTGTGTGCATACATGCATACATTTGTGTGTGTGTGTGTGTATGTTTATGTGAATAAAAAAGACAGTATGCCCATGCACACTCCAAGGTACAAATCAGAGGACAACTTACGCATATTTGGCATCCACAATGAGTTCACGCAACTCTAATTGACCCTCAGACAATCAAGGATTTGCCACAAGAAAGGCAAAACCAACACAAGGGAGACATATAGACCAAAGTAGAGGTAAGATCCCGCCATATACAAGTCAAATGGCTGGCATCAACAAAGTTAAAGACTCCAAGTATTGGCACATGTGGAGAAAAGTCCCTCTGCATACCTTGGTGGAAATGTAACATGTGCAGCCATTATGAAAAGCGGAGGGCAGTTCTTCAAAAACAACAGTCAGATGACTATGTGGCCCAGCTGTCCCATTCCTGGCTATGACCTGAAGGAAATGAATCAGAGTCTGGAAGAAATATCACCACAGCCTTGCTCACCACTGCGTCCCCCACAACAGGAACATCTGGGCACCCACTGTCAGAGCAGACAAACAGAACGTGGTGTGTGATGACGGGATGCTAGCCAGGCTCTTAAACAGGAGGAAACATAGCAGCATGTGCAAAACTGGGAGCCACCTATGTTGAAGGAGCAATACACTGGGTGCAATGAGCCGGTCACGGAGGATAAGCACTGCAGGACTCTGCAGAGAGGAGAATCAGCCACGGTCCAGCTCACAGAACAGGGATGACTAGAACAGACAGGGGAAGGGCGAGGCAGGGGTTAGGCTAGCATGAGACATACAGGCTCAGCTGTACAAAATGAGTGTGTCTCAAACAGACCCCTGCCACTTTGATGGCAGCTGTACTCTACAGGCCTGTGCACTTAAAAGTTGTCAGAGAGGGAGAGCTCTGTGATATTTCCCTATCACAATATAAGAAAAACAATCTCAGAAAGCAGAATGGGCAAGGGAGAAAGCAGAAGGAAAACTCCCCAACCACTCAGATATAGGAATGGTATCCAAAGACATAGGTAACGGAAGAGAAAACAGGTGAAATAGGAGGGTCAATGCAAGGGATCCAGGAGGAAAACTGGCAAATACTGCAAAGGGGATAAAAGAAAAAACCCACAGAAATCACCAAAGAAATAACAACAAGGGAAAATAAATCCCAGCACACAAACTTCAGAAGAATCCATTAAGATCAAATGCACAGCTGGGCATGTGGCTCAATGGCACAGGTGTTGGCCTAGCACATATGAGAACCTAGGTTCAACCACTGCACTGAAAACAAAGAAACCACCCATGGACTGTTTTGCTAGCAGTGTTAAGGGGAAAAAACAACCAAACAAGCAAAAACAAAAAGAAAAAAAGGAAAAAAAGAAAAGAAAAAAAGAGAAATTTTGTTCACAATAAGAACAAAATAAGAACTCAGTTTCCACCAAAATGGCTACATTGAAAAGAGTTCAGTCCTTGAATTCAGTTACCTGGAAAACTAATTTATGATCAGTTACCTGGAAAATTCCATTGGATTCTGGAAAATGACCAGATAAATGGGGTGTTACTGGATTGCTACATTAGCACAAATAAATGAATCAGGTCTAAGACAAAGGCCTGCTTAATTTCTAGAGATCTTATTCAAGAGAGCGGCAAACGTTCAACTGTGAGCTGCGCACACAGGTCAGTGTTCTCATGCAAAACGTCCAAGGCCAGACATTTGCTCCTTTCTTCCTGTTTAAAATTTGTGTTTCGGAACATTTGCATGGATTGTCCTGGCAGAGTACCCCTAATCCAAATGTCTTCAGAACAAACCAGTCCTACCCTAGGACAGATGGCTCAGTGTTCCTGCAGAGGGACCATGGCTCAATTCGTAGCAACTACATGGTGGCTCACAATTGCCTATAACTGGAAGATCCAACGCCCTCTGGCCTCCACATGCACTAGGCATGCACATGGTACACACATTTGCAAACAGGCACTGCCTCACACACACATCAAACAAAAGTTAATAAATCTTCAGCAAGAATGTCTAGCCTACACATTTCAAATATTAACGCCCAAAGATTTACAATGTTCAATTATATACCTCAAGAACATCCAAAAATGTTTTTTGGCAAGAATAAATTTATTTGTCCACGTGACATTTACAAATTGCCACTATGTGAGTGGGAGGAACCAAAACTAAACAGAAGAAGTAGTTGCATTTCTATAGCAATGAGGGAGAATATAGCACGGGTGACACCAAACGATGAAACACTCAAGTCACTATCTGAGACACACTTAGGGGACAAAAATATAAGACTTCACAGAAAATATGTTCCAAACCTGAAATTACTCACTAACTAGAATTGGAATGTGGCTTTGAAAATGTAGGTCTCCATAAACAAGTCAAAGGAGATATTAACTGGCAAAAACTGTCCTATATACAGGTTTTTTTAAAAAATCTGTTTAAGTCTTAGGAAACAGTGAATTCATACTTAATTAGACATTTTAAATGTCTACTATAAAACTAAACTCCTGGGGCTGGTCTAACCAGTCAGTGAAGTGTTTGCTAAGGAAGCATGAGGATTTGAATTCAATGGCCAATCTTGATGGAAAACCCTGGGTATGTTGGCCTGTGTTTATAACCCCTGTGCTGTGGATCTCTGGACTTGCTGGTCAGCCATTCAAATCTACCTGAAAAAATTCAATGCCTTTCATGAGGAACCTGGTCTCAAACAATCAAGATGGAGAGCTCCTCCTGAGGACTGCCACCCAAGGTTGGTCTCTGGTCTCCATACGTGTCTACATGCATCTACATATGCACCCACATGAACAGAAACTCAGAGCTGAGAGTAAAGAGAGGTTTCATAGTAAGCACTAATCTACAGCACTGGTTGAGATCAGGCCCCGGGGGGCTTGAAAGGATTCAATTACAAATACAGACGGATGCAATGATTGACCTTTAGCCTCGACTGAAAACTGTGCAGCAGTTGGTGCACTCCTCTGACAATGGGCAGTAGACCTGATACCCAGAGTACAGTCTTCATCCGTCAAAGCTCAGAGCACGTGAATGGTGCACTTGCTGTAACATGGGCAGGTATTTTGGTAAAATGCTCAAAAACACAATTATAAACATCACTCGCATTATTTCAAATCCATGAAAATCATCAGAGATGGTCAACTATACCGTAAGGATTTTTCAATACAAAATATAATCTAAGAACACTGAATTCTAGTCTCCTGAGGGTGGTCTACTCTGTTTTTATACGGAAGAAGCAATAAAGTGAATTATCAGTTCTCAAAAAACATGCCCTCATACATCTCGTTTCAGAGCCGTAATTCCAAAAATTCCCTCAGAGCTCCTCATGAAGGAAATGAATGCTGATGCTCCATGTGTGAATCTAGCCATCTTAGTGACATCTGTCCTTCTTTTTCATTCACATGCTGTAATTTGATATTGAAGACGATTTTTAAATACATGGTTTACTATATAGTCCCAGCTTTTGAAAGCGCCTCTCTGTTAATATCACAAATAACAGAAATAGGTTTTTCTCCATTGTTGACCCTACTCACATGATTTTTTCTTTATAAAATATAAATTTCTTTATCCTTTCTAACATTTTTTGTTGTTAAACCTTTCCCCACTGGTCATCAGTAAATATCTTCATAAACTAATAATGTTAATTATTTTAGTAATATTGAAAGCTTAAAGGCTTGTATCATTAGCCAGGAAGACGGTGGGCAATGTCTAAGCAGAGGGGTGGTGTTCTAGTCTCCTTCTGATGCCAGGATAAAATATTAGGACCAAAAGCAATTTGGGGAGGAAAGAATTATTCAATTTACATGTCCAGGTCAAAATCCATCACTGAACCAGGCAGGAACTTTGGCACGAACTCAAAGCAGAACCCATGGCGGAATGCTGCTTGCTACTCAATGGCTTGTGCTCAGCTAGCTTTCTCATACAGCCCAAGATCACAGACAGGCCTAGGGACCACACTGCCCATCAGTCAATCAGGATGACCTCTCACAGATGTGGCCTCAGGCCAATCTTATCTAAGCAAGGCCACAATTGAGGCTCCCTCTGCTGGGTCACTCTAGTTTGTGGCGCATTGACAAGGAGGGACCAAAAACAGGTGGTAAGTATCTGTGAAAGGCCCATAGAAAATACTCTCACCTAATAGCTAACTTTTACCTCATGACAGACTGAGAAAAGTAATCTTAAAACTATGCAATTTTTAATGTATACATATAAACTGTTGCTATTTTGAGTTGATATAATGGGTGCCTATCCACCCCTCCTTTCAATAAAATCAGGCCAGTCCAGATATTATTATAAATGGCAACTTGTTGGGTGATGGTTTTGCTCTTTATACTTTTTGGAGGGCCCACCACCCGGCTCCCAAATAAATGACACACGGAGACTTATTCTTAGTTATGAATGCCCGGCCATAGTTTGGCTTATTTCTTGCCAGCTTTTCTGACTACCTTTTGCCTCTGGGCTTTTATCTTTTTCTATGTCCATATTCCTTTCTTTCCTTCTTTCTCCATGGTTTTGCTGTGTAGCTGGGTGGCTGACCCCTGATGTCTTTCTCTCGTTCTTTTGTTGCTCCTCTTAAGGGTTTCTCTGTCTATTATATTCTCTGTCTTCTGCCCCGCCTGTTCTTTCTCTCGCCTCATTATTGGCTGTTCAGCTCTTTATTAGACCATCAGGTGTTTTAGACAGGGAAAGAACCACAGCTCCACAGATTTAAACAAATGCAGCATAAACAAAAGTCTCACACCTTACAATAATATTCCCCAACAACAGCTGATTTTTTTCTTTTACCTTGTATTTCAGTAATGTGAAGATCATTACTCATAGCTAGTTAAGACTCTTCTCATTTAAAACATTCAGAAAATGCGAAGAAATAGCCTAGAATAAGCTGTATTAGTTTCCTATTGCAGCTATAACAAATTAACATAAATCTAGAAGATTAAAAACACCACAAATGTATTGCCCTACTGTTATGAAGGCCAAACACATGAAGTGATATTGTCTGGGCTAAAAAAAAAGATCACATCACAACTTTATCTCTTTGAAAGTCTCCTGTTGGAGTATCTTTTTTTTTTTCCTTTCCTTTTCTGTCTTTCCCACTCACAAATGCCCCTCTCCTCCTTTGGTTTGGTTTTGATATAGTCTGAGTACATCCCATATAGGCCCATGTGTTGGGAGTTAGGTCTCTGGCATAGTGAATAAAGTTTGGTGGAACTTATTGAAGAGTTCATAGGTCATTGGAGGAGCTGCTTTTAGAAGGCATTAATAAACATATATAATATAATACCTTATTAGCTCTTGAGAGAGGGTTGCTATAAAAAGGAAGGCTGGCCCACAGCACTTTCCAGCTTCCTGTTTCATCATGTGACCACTCAATGTACCGCCATTACGAGGTCATCATATGACACACCAAAGCTCACATCATACTGTTTAGACTGTGAACTAAACAAACATTTTATCATATATACAGTTTCAGCATTTTGTTGCAGCAACAGAAAGCTGACTGATACGTGCATCTTCAAAGCCAGCCTCTTGGGCCAGTGCTGTGGCTCACAGTGGGTAAAGGCATCTACAGCCAAGCCTGACACCCTGGGTTTGGTTCCTGGGACCCAGCTGCTGGAGGGACAGAACTAACTCCTGCATCTGCAGGTTGTTCTCTGACCTCACATGAGCACAGTGGTGTGGTCACACAAGAAGTAATAAAGTGTAATAAATTTTAAAGAGCCGGTATTCGTTTTAGAAGTACATTTTTGCATTTAGCTCCCACCCAAAAGAATTACAGAAAAAAAACTCCCTTCCACAACTTAATCAGACATACAAAGTCTCTTTTCGGGCATAAATTAATATATTCCCATCTTCCAGGGAACAAGACAGTGATCTGACGGCCGGGGGTGGAAGGGTGTGTTACTACCCTGCTTATCAGCCCTTCTACCCAAAGTCTTCTTGTGGAAGCTTTTGCGTTCACCTGTTTCTCACACTGACGGAGATTCAGCATCAATCTTTTACACACTTTCACACCCTCACAACTTCAGTCACTACTCCACGTGCGCACAGACGACCCATCGGTCATGCTGACCTCAGTCGGGCTGTCATCCTTTCGGATGAACTTTTTCTCCATCTCAACATGGTCACCTCCCTCCCTGATCACACGCTAGAGACACTGACAAATCTCAATCTCGACTGTCACTGAACTCTCCCTGACTTCCTCATTCTTGGCACGCAGGGCCACTGTGCTGTGTAACTGGAGCCATGCTGAGAGGCAGTTCTGCTAATACACCACCCACTAGCAACTCCTTCAAGGAGCACTGTTTTCCCTTTTTGTAGCAGATGGAATTTGCCAGCCAGGCTCTGGGCACCCGGTGTGTTCATCACTGACAAGTGATCATCAGATCACAGGCTTTCATCTTTACTTTTCTTTCTTTCTTTTTTTTAAACGTGTGTTTATATCACACACACACACACACATCACATATCAAAATCATGAAACCTTCAGCGCGCACGCACACACACACACATCGAATCATTGACCCTTCAGCTGAATACCCCATATTCCTCCTGAATCTTCTCTTTTTATATTTAGCATTCCCTTATCAGGCACTGATAGACCTAGTTCCTTTTATTCTCAATATATTGACTTCTTTGCTCTATCCCCTGCATGTAACCACTTTACCAATTATACTGGCTGCCTCCTTAGCTCTCTGCCCTGTTGGTTGGCTCCTCTTCAGCCCTTGCACCCTACATGGCCCTCAAAGGAAGGACAGGGATGGAGACAAGGAAGAACCCTTTTTTTTTTTTAAAAAAAAAAAAAAAAAAAAAGCACCTCTAATTCCATGCCTGAGCCTTCCAATTCTTGGTTAGTCACACGGTGCCTCACGCCACTGCTGGGATCACAGGCATTTGGTTTGCTCTGCTCACTGGAATTTCAGAATGAATCTATCTTAGGTCCTGTCTGCTCTAACCCGAGTCCCACTACTTCTCACCAGTTCAGGGTGGTCCCTGCAGCTCAGGCCATCTTTATTGCTCTCAGGCTGTTAAATGAATCTGCTAAATTCTATCATATGACCCTACTGTCGATTCTCAGACAGCACCTAAAATGATTTTTTTAAAAAATCTAAATGCCAACAAGCTCATGGTGTTATTCTCCCCAAAACCTCCATGGGCTCCTGTATCTAACATAAAACCCTTACTCTTCCATGATCAATAAGGCTCCTTCACAACCTCAGCTCCTCCCACTCCACCTTGTCACTGTCCCCAGCCTCTCCAGGTCCCTCCAGACTCGGAGGATCTAGACTGCTGCTGCTTTTCCTAAGCTGCCCTTCATCCCATTGCTCCATCAGGTCTGGGACGTTGTCTCCATGCAGAGACCCTGCCTGACTCCACCTCAGGCCTTCAAAGCCACCTTCCCACCAGTTTCATTTGGTTAGGTCTTGCACGTGCTTGTCTTACTGGCTCATGTTTCACCCCCCACATTAGACTGTCATTGTCACAGGGGCTCCTTAAGCATTCCTGTTATTCACAACAGTGTGTGCATTTACTATGCATTGGCTACACTGACACACTAACAGAATGTATAACGGAGCATTATGCTCATATGTAGACGTGCAGTAACACCACAGGCAGACCAGCAACCAGAGAAGCACACCAATAGATGGATTTTTATCATTACAGAACACTGAGAGTCAACATGGATTTACTGCAAGTTCCATGACAACCTACCGTCTGGATATTACAAAAGGTAAACAGAGAAAGTCCGGGGAAAAAGATTTTTCTGGCTGCCCAAATGACAGATATTGTCAGAAAAACAGAAAGCTGTATCTGGAAGACATATAGTGGGCTCAAAAACGCATACTCTAGCGGTTTGCATATCATCCAGAATAAGAACCAAATGAATAACAGACCATACATAGGTCTGTGCAGTGTGAAAAAGAGAATAAGAAACAGAACGGGTGCACAAATGAGGCAGATTGATGGCATGAAGGAAAACTTGACAAGAATAAATGGGACTGCAGGAAACAATCATGATGGTGAAAAAGAGAAATGAAAGCAACCGTTTCATCCAGCGTTCCCAAGCAGACTGGTGGAGCAAAGGCATAACTGCCGGAAATGAAATTCCTCCCAGGAAAATAGGAGGACGTGCATAAGCACACGCACACGCGCAACACCTTGATGTTGCTCTATGTGAACGCACAGACAGGAAGGGGTGGGGTGATCAAACTTCCACCTAAATACAGGGATTACATGGAAGTGATATAAAACCTCAGGGATTAAAACTGGTCTTAATGCTTTGTCCCTCAAGCGTGGCATGTAGCTCAGTGGTAGTGCGCTTGCCTAGCATGGCCAAGCCCCTGGGCTCCATTCTCAGGACTGCTAAATCAGCAGATACATAAAACCCCCAGAATGCACAGGGCTTTGACTGTACAGTGAAAACAGTCCCACGATAAAAATCTATGGTAAGTCCCCAAAACATAATACAACTTCTATAAAGGTTAAAGTGTGAAGGATTTGAGTTCAAGGCTATCTGAGATTTCTATGCTCATCCAATTAGTCTTTAGCAAAATTTTGCACTTAGGTGACAAAATTATGTAATACAAATCATTTTAAATGAGGGAGTAAAAAAAAAAAGTGGCCAGAGAATAGGGAGTTGAAGAATACCAGCAGAAGAAATCTATTGCAGAACAACGGAGGCAGGAAATAACAGGCCCCTTGGGGGAAGTCATTAAAGATCAACTCTAAATATGGCTGCCAAGTTGAAATCACCTGTCTAAACCCATTCCTTCACCACAAACAGTTCCCCCTAAGAGAACAAGAGCTTGCAGGAATTATCTTGACCCGATGCCCGGCAGAGGCCTCTGTGGTCAGGAGGTGTTAAATGTGGCAGTCACAGCACATTTTCCAGGGTTTGGCAGGAGCAGGTGTTGCTGGCTCCAGGTCTGCTCTCGAAGCAGCCGGACACAATTTCTGACTGTTAGAGAACGAGTCCATTGGCCGCCAGCCTCAAGACGAGGCGAAGGAGAAGTGGAGCGAGCCCCTGTCCCCAGCCCTGCCGCAGCACCAAGCACATGAACTACCCAATATCTGTCTGCTGCAGAGAGAGCAGCCATGGGGATCTGCTGTGCCGGCAATGCCCTCCTGGTGCCCTGAGCCCATTTTGGCTTGCAGGGATAATTCTGGTAATTCTTCTTGTGTGGGGGAGGGGAGGGTGCCGAGGTGGGGGGGCTATTTCTGCTCCCAGGAAGCTGCTGTCTGGAGAAAAAACAGATGCCCCACTGACTGGTCTGCATTCTACATTCATGTTCATGGATGTCCTTCTTGCTGCCTGGCAGTCACATGTTGGTCCTTCTGCTGTCCTGAAGACAACTCCCTACCCCTTCCCTCAAATCACACATAGCTTCCCCACTGTCGGCTGATAGCCTTGCTCCAGTTTCTCAGAAAATAAAGAGGCTCAGAAGAGCCCTGGGCAAGTGCTCTCCTTCCTCACTAGCCCACCATGATCTCAGGACCTGCATGTTCTGTCCTCCCTCCTCCCGAAGCAGGAAGCCTCCACGTGGAAGCCAGTCAGCGTTACTCCGCCATCCTTCCCTCTGTCTGCATCAGGCTTTCCCTGTCTGTCACTCTCCCCTTTGGCCTACAGACATTCTCCTGCTGGACTTGTGAGGGCTGCTCTTCTTCCTGCTCTACTCACCCCTTCCACTCCGCCCTGGATCCTCTCCACGTGGGTTTCCAGCAGTTGTGCTTCCTCAGGGAAGCATCTCAGGGCACCAAGGGCGGGACACAGGGCTCTGACATAGGCCCATCATGTGCTCACCACCAGAACTCCACACAACTGCCCTCCATCGTCCCCTTGTTTCAGGACACCCCATTTCTGCCTCCCACTTGCAGCTCTGGAACGCCTCTTATTACACTCATCACCCAGAGTTCATTCAAAAGATTCCTTTTCTTTTCCATCTTTGTTACTCCCTTAGTGATTTCATCCATGGATGTGGGCTTGAACCTCCCATGAGACTGCAGAATTCACATTCCTCACATGGACCTCTACACAGCCATCTCCAGAGGTGTACACGCAATGGCCTCTTCCATCTTCCAGTAGGTATACCAAGGAGACAAGCTGAAAGCTAAGCTCCCAGCAAACACCCTCGTACAAGCTCCCTGGTCAAACTACAGCATTGCCTTGGACTCTATGTGTATACTTTCTGTGCATGTGTGCATGCATCATAGTGGCCAGAAGCATTAATGCTCCTGGAGCCTGGGTTACAGGAGGTTCTGAACACAGGTCCTTTGCAAGAGCCTTATCTGCTCTTAACTGCTAAGTCATGTCTCCGGACTCCCATTCGCTTAACAGGCAATGTGTGCACATGAGAATGCATGTTCTTCCTGTCTCCCTTGCCTTCATCCATCCATAAATGCCACTAATGCAATCCTTTAAAGGCAGCCCCACATCCTATAGTTCCAGCCATCTCCCTTGTGATGGCCTGATCCAATTATCTCATTGTCTTAGGTTTATAAATTGATCATTTAAATTGCCTCCTAATTGACCTCCCCGTTTCCATTCTTCATCCCATCACGGTGTTCTCAACGCAGCATCCAGAGTCACTTTGTTAAGATGTAAGTAGAGTCGTGTCATTCCTACAGTGACTCAGAATCCTCTCGTGGTTTGCTATCACATCAGCTAATGCTCTGGAAGGGCCCCACACAATCTGGTGTCCCTGACCTCAACTCCCATGTCTCAAGCAATTAAGGTTGCTGCATCTTCTTTCTGGAAAGGTCTTCTCCCATATACCCACTTAGTCTGCTTCCTTCGGGCAGCTCTTCCTGTAATTGCCATTTTCTCAGGAGCTGTTTATTCAATGAATGAGTCAATCAACATTGTCAGTGCAGCTCATGCGGTGACATGGCCCAGGCTGGGCACTGTAGGGCTCTAATCTCCGAGATGGAAACGGGGGCTGGAACCAGACTCTAGACTCAACATCACTAGCATCAGGCAGGGGCCACAGTCATGATCAAAATGACACTTCCGGCACAGGGGTAGAAAGGAAGCCAAGCACACAACCAGAAACTGATAGAAACCTATGGAATTAGAATCCACTTAGATTCAAAGTCCTGATTACCTAAGACTGTATTAGTGCTCAGGGTATAACTGCCAACTGGTGCCAGGGTGACACTGTCTGTTACTGATCCCAAGAGGAGAGAGAGAGAGAGAGAGAGAGAGAGAGAGAGAGAGAGAGAGAGAGAGAGAGAGAGAAAGAGAATCTTAAAAATAACACTTCAGGGGTGGTTAAGATGGCTCAGTAGATAAAGGAGCTTGCTACCACACCTGACAACCTGACTTGTGAGTTCGACCCCTGGGAACCACAGGGAACAAGGAAGTAACGGACTTCCACAAGTTGTCTTTTAACCACCACACACACGGCCACAATACATATACACATGCATACATACATAAACAGATACATACATATAATAAATAAAAAGAAAGAGATTTGTAAATTGACTTTACTGAGACCAATACATGATTTTCTTGCACTGGTCAGGTTCCATGTTGTACTGGCTATAGGGGTTGGGCTCCATATCGGTTTGAGTCCCCCATGGGATGGGCTCTAGCCTAGTCAGGATCAGACAGATCACAGTTGATCTACAGTGGGATTAAGTTAATGAAAGAAAACTCATGCTTCCTCACTGCTATACAGCCAAATGCTTCAGTGGACACATATAAGCTCCATATATAAAGGCATTTCCCCCTTTAACCATGTAGAAATGATACAATTCACTCTTGACTTTTCACAGCCTACAGCCATAACCAGTCACAAGTGAAAACTCTTCAGGTTTCCTTCCTCAGCTGGCCACTCTGACAGGAACAGTTCCTCCTCGTGACTGTTCACCATCTTCCTAGAGACCAGCAATCTAGACTCTGGTACAGAGTCTGCCGGACTCTGCCCGTAGAGCTTCATGGCCGGCTGAGTCGCTGGTAACATCGTCTCCTTTCCTGCACCCTGCTGTCCTCTGGAATCCTCATGGGAGCTCTTGTGCCATCCTCACACACCACTACCCATCTGCTCTTGACTGTCTTCTCTGCCGACTCCGTGTCTACAAGGCCGGATACCACATCTGAAGCAGTGAGGACCAATATCTGACCTAGTTCCTGGGTCACAACACTTGCTCAATAAACATTCATGGTGCAAAGGGAAGAGCAGAGAAACTTATCTTCTCTGTATGTGAGCTACAGTGTGGAGGTCTTCAGCTGGCAGGGACAATATGTATTTAGCAAATGAGAGGAGACAATGCTGTGTTATAACCCTTCAGGTGGTGAGGGCAAATGACCTTTGGTGTAGAAACTCATGTGCCCATCGCTAGACAAGGCCAGGGAAACTGAAATGGGTTTGCACAAAGAAACCCACCACAGTAAACAAAAACATTACAATTGACCATTCTCAACAAGGACAAGAAAACCAGGAAACTTCCCTTGTACTGTTCCTGAGGTAGCACACATGTGAACATCCACTGGCTCATATACAGACATGGCAAGGAGGGAAGGGAGAGGATTTGTAGGCAAAAGTTTCATTATCTCTGGCGAAGGACTCCTACTTTTCCTGGTTTTAATTTCTGTCTTGGTTTAAAAAAAAAGATTAAAAAGTGGTATACTTTTTCAAATGCAAGTTCACTAGACTGCTTACTGGCGCAATGTTTACTTTATATTGGAAAATTCTAATTTCTCAGTGTTGGCATATTTCTCTCTCTCGTTGGGAGGCTGGGAGTCCTAGGTTGCCCCTTTCTACAGGCTTTCTATTATCCTGTGCCAACTGAGCCTGACAAACTCTGGGACAGAAGCACACTTTGCATTCTGTGAACAAAAAGCAGCAAAAAAGACTCTCTAGGGGTCTTCTGGGCCACAGGCTATGCCTGGAAGGATTCAGTAAGCAGGAGGCTTAGCTGAAGGGCCATTTCTAGTCACCAGTCAAGCACTTATCGATGGCTAGAACATTTGTGCACTTGCTGGACCCCTGTCTGAGTGCCTCACCCCGACGGGGCTCTGTCATCACTGTGTTCGGCTCCTAGCCTGCCCCCTCACATACATTAGACAGCCATAACTATTAAATAAGAAGAAACAAGCTTCGTTTGCTGGCCCTTTAACAATTAGATCAGTCTGGCCAATTGTGTGTACCGTTTGCCAGATTTCACTTTAAATTTTGATCAGAAATAAATAACGATTTTTGTCGTTTCTCATTCAAACTTGATGCCCAAAGTTTTCCCTTTATTTAATCCTGATCTCCATCACTCGTCTCGTGACACGAACGTTAAAGGTTTACCAATTTACCACTTTGTATTAAATTACAAATCTGGCTTGAAGAGGGATTTTCTAAAACCGTTACCAAGTCCTGTTCAGTGTAATTAAATAAGTCAAACTAGCCCTTAGGGACCTCTTACTTTGAAATGCAATTTCAGAGCCGGAGAGTGCTCGTAACCTTTACCGATGCCGTGTCCACGATGCGGCTCTGAACTTAAACTAATCAGATCTCCTTAGAAAAGGCTAGTCGCCCTCATCGAAACAAGTGCATGTAAATCTCACCCCTCTACAAAGGATCAATATGGAAATCATAAAACAAGGCTATGCTTTCGAAAGGACACTGTGAACCCTGAAGCCCAAACTTTACTAGTGACTAAGGGCAGAGACTGCAGCTCCATTGTGTCAACTCTCTCTCCAGCTTCTGACAGCCTTGAGAAAGAGAGAAAATAAGAAATCTCTCAAAGGTCAGCCTAGGTGTCCCCAACCATCCACCACTGATTTGTGGAACATCTCAGGGTCCCTCTACTGGTACACTGGCCCTGGAACAAGCCCTGAGGGTACCAATTGAGACAGTTGTTGCATATAAACAGTACCATGCATTTAGCTTATACCATATACATAGGTCATTGCCGTAAAAACTTTAGGAATAGGCTAAGGGAAAGGAAAGGCTCAGTTGGTAAAGTGCACACCACACAAGCATAAGGACCTTCTGATCGCTAGCATCCACGTAAAAACGTCAACGTGGAGGTGCGTGCCTCCAATCCCAGCATGAGTGAAGCAAAAACAGGAGCACCCACAGGGCTTACTGCATAGGCAGTGCACAGAACTGCGAGCTGTGGGTTCCGTGAGAGACTCTGTCTCAGGGTTAAGCTAAAGGGTAACTGAGGAAAATACCTGATGGTGCCCTCTGGTCTCCACACCGCTCATCTATGTTTACACCTCACAGCCATACCCCACATCTCTGACTCCTTGCCTCCTGTCAACGCCAAAACATCCTCAGGGATAGAGCACAGGATCAGAAATAAAGACCAGAATTTGCTTCAATTAATGTCATTAATATGCTAGATAATCTTAATAAACATAACTCCTGCTTTCCCAATTCCAGCTCTCTGTACTCAAACAGAACAAGCAATCCTTTTCCTCCTGAACAAGTCTCAAGGATGACCGCCTGGCAAGTGTGTGAAGCACTGAAAGACTCCATGAACCTGGCAAAACTGTGATGTGTCCTACTTCTTCCCCAGTCCACAGAGCCTCTCTGCTGCGCAGAAAAGCATCAGGCCTGATCAGACACATTTGTTCAAGTTCACCAAGCTGTTCTTGCCTTCTCTAACTCTTATCCTACCCAAAGTTGTTTCAAGGACCCACATGGATGCGTCCTCCTCTGTAAGGACTTCTCCATTCCCCGCTTTCATTAATCTTACTGTCTTAAATCCACGAATACCCACAGCAATTGAGCACTGCAAATTCCCAAGGAGATTCCACATCAGGTCTCTATCTCTATTATGTGTGTGTGTTTGTGTGTGTGGGGGGGGGGGGGGGGTTGAGGGTCCACTGGCCCACATCCAGATGACTGGTGTGCATGGGAACACACTAGCTTATGGTGATAGGCAGAACAACCCTCAGAAGATGCCCTGGATCCGTTACTTTACAATGCGATGGGGACTTTGCTGGTGAAGCGGGGAGATTATGCGGGATTGTCTGGACAAGTCCAATCTAATCACATGAGCTCTAAAAGCATGGAAATGTGATAGAGTGGAAGACACGGGTCCCCCGAGGGGGCTCCAGCTGCTGTTGCAGGAGAGGGCCATATGGAATGTCAGAACGCAAACAGCATAGAGGAACAAGGACCAGCCCCAGCCAGAAGCCAGCAGGAACTGTGAGGTCAGAATTCAGCCACCTCTGACCTCAGTAAGAACAAATCCCACTCTGCACCTTGAATCAGACCTTGTATGAACTGAAATGGACAGCTGATCAAGCCCACCGCATCTCAAAACAGTAACCAAGCATTGTCTTGAGCCCCCACGTCTGCGGCAATTTATTACAGCAGTCACAGAAAGTCATTCATTCACAGGTAAAGCTGTGCTGGATCAAATAAGAGAACCACAGCAAAAATACTAAAATTCTTCAAATGCTGGCTCAATCCGGTTAAGACAGAGGATCAGAGTGTCAACTACAGCTGAGGTAAAAGGACTAGGCTTTGTGTTTCTGCTCTGCCTAGGGAAAAATAAGAAATCGAGACATCTAAAGTCAAACAACCATTAGAGTCACTGAATCGAGGGAGGTAGAGGCAGGAGAACCACATATCTGAGAACAGCCCGAGATACAGAGCAAGACCTTGCTTCAAAAAGAAAAGGAAGGAACAGAGACAAGCGTTACCGGAACTATAATATCCAAATGAGTCTATGTGCTTTGATTCCAACTGATAGAAGGCAAGGATTCACCCTGAATCTCCCAAAAGTGTAAACTATTCTCCCATATTCCAATTCTTTTTCTAGTGACAGGATTCAGAGTACAATCTGTACCACAAAACACAACAAAGTAAACAGCTATACATGAAAAAGCTACACCCACACACAACGTAGTAGTAACCTCACACTAACAAGGCAGCCACTGAAGGGAGAGAAACAGAAAACTGCACAGGATAGTCTTTCCCGTGAAAGCAGATTGCTCGAGATAAACCAATTCAATGAGATGGGATTGACCCAGAGGCTTGGGAAGAACACACTGGGTTGTAGCAAACTTTCTTGTTGGACTATCTTTTGTGGGACAGCCAGCTCCCCAATAATGATATGGAGACTTAATATTAATTACGAAAGTTTGGCTTTAGCTTAGGTTTTTTTTCCAACTAGCTCTCATAACTTCAATGAACCTCTCTCTTTTAATCTACATTCTGCCACGTGGCTCAGTTACCTCTGTTCATATGTCCAAATTCTTCAGAGTGTCTGGCAAATTCTGCAGGCCTAGATTACTCTGTTTCTTCCTCTCTTTCCCCAGAAATTCTGCTTATCCCCTCCTACCTAGCTATTGGCCAATCAGCTCTTCATTAAACCAACCAATCAGAAGGTATCTTAAGAGGAGACATATCTTTCT